>NC_091284.1:740537135-740837135 GCF_032444005.1 Ranitomeya imitator
GTCAATGTTTTTGCATTGGTTCAGTTCGCTCTTGGATCTCTCTGGTGACCTGCCTTCTCCTGCAGAAGCTAAGTTCCTGATAGTCATTATTTGTTCATTGTTTCCTTGTCCAGCTGGTTTCCATGATTTTGTCTTGCTAGCTGGAAGCTCTGGGATGTGGAGTGGCCCCTCCGCACCGTGAGTCGGTGCGGAGGTCTTTTTTGCACACTCTGCGTGGTCTTTTGTAGGTTTTTGTGCTGATCACAAAGTTACCTTTCCTATCCTCAGTCTATTTAGTAAGTCTAGCCTCCCTTTGCTGAAACCTGTTTCATTTCTGCGTTTGTGATTTTCATCTTTACTCACAGTCAATATATGTGGGGGGCTTCCTTTACCTTTGGGGAATTTCTCTGAGGCAAGGTAGGCTTTATTTTCTATCTCTAGGGCTAGATAGTTCTTAGGCTGTGACGAGGCGCCTAGGTCTGGTCAGGAGCGCTCCACGGCTATTTCTAGTGTGTGTGATAGGATTAGGGCTTGCGGTCAGCAGAGCTCCCACATCCCAGAGCTCGTCCTGTAAGAGGTTTAACTATCAGGTCATTCCGGGTGCTCCTAACCACCAGGTCATAACACATAGTCACCTTACTGGAGTATCTGGAGAGGAATAACCTCATGACCCAGTATCAGCACGGGTTTACTAGGGACCGTTCCTGTCAGACTAATCTGATCAATTTCTATGAAGAGGTAAGTTCCGGACTGGACCAAGGGAACGCAGTGGACGTAGTGTATATGGACTTTTCAAAAGCTTTTGCTAGGGTGCCACACAAAAGGTTGATACATGAAATGAGGACAATGGGGATAAGGGAAAATATGTGTAAGTGGATTAACAGCTGGCTCAGGGATAGGAAAAAAAGGGTTATAATTAATGGAGCACACTCGGACAGTTGACACCATCCAACCTGTGTGTGAATTTGTCTTTAAACTAAACTTTGTACTGAGTGCCAGATTCTTCTCTGTAAAAACATACCTGGCTGACATCAAAGAGTCGGTGTCTGATACATACTGCTCATGGATCAGGCATCATGTACCAATTGGTATGTTCACTTTAAATTGAGCTGTCCTTAATGTTAAGGTGCCCAAAATATTGGACTTGCAATTGTTGACTTGGAGCCATACTATGTTTTGCTTTGCTGAATATACACAACATTCACACTATGTGCTTAAGAAGGCTGAACAAGGTTGGGATCCATAAAAGGGAGAGGCGTAGTGACCACCATGTTCAATGAAAGTGCAGTACGATGTCCCTTCAAAGTGACTAGTGCACCCCGTTGGGATGCGCATTGGTTGGAACAAGCTACGGCGGGTGTGGGAATTTAGTGACCCATAGCGGCGTACTAGGACAAACTATGAAGTTGCAGTCACATTGGCACAGTCTAACCTCCTGCCAGAGTTGAGATCCTTGGTCCAATGACTACACTGTTAAGTTGTGTTATGTATTTTGCATAAAACCTTGAATTTGTGACATTGTAAGAAGCTTGTTATATGTTCTGTGAAGTTTTCCATTTACTACCTTTCTTAAAGAGTAACCATCATTTTAATTTGTATTTCACAAATCAATAGTGCACATGAAAAAAACGACTTTGTATTATAACTTATCAGAGAAATCTGCTTCTTTCTCTGACCGAATTTATAAGTCAATAACAAAAATTCTCAATTCTGAGGTAAAATCTGTATTCAGTGAAGACATACTTTCCTATCACTGAGCTATGAGATGGCGGCTGCTCCTGGTAAGATACTATGTAGAACGAAGGAGGGAAGAGCTTTGTCTCTAGCTCCTTCCTCCTCCCGTCTACATAGAATCTCATTATCACAAGCTGCCATGTCCTATCTCAGTGATAGGAAAGTATTTCTTCACTGAACACAGCATTGTGATAATGACTGAACAATTTTTGAAGAGAAAGAAGAATTTTTTTCTTATTAGATATATTATAAGATTCCTTATTTTCATGTGTACTATTGATTTATGAAATAAAAATTAAAATAAAGATTACTCTTTAAGTTAACAGGGAAACTACATTTCATGTATTAAATTGTGTTGTTTTCCTCTTTTTCCTCTTAAAAAATAAAACTAAATTGATATGTTTGCAATTTGCTAGTATGATCTATACATTTTATTTTACAGCAAAAATTTGCTGTTTTGTTATATTCTGTCTTATACATAAAAACATTCAGGTAAAATGTATCAAAAGAAAACAAGGAATAAGTTTATTAAATGGACTTTGACTAGAACAAAATTGATAAATCGCTGTTGACAGTGTAAAAAATTGCCTTCTTAAATTAATTCAGGGTAATCTCCTTGACCATTTATCATGAAGTGACAAAAGCATGAGTATTCAGAGAATATTTTAATCTCATGTCATAAACTTAAACTCCCTACGGATGAAAAATGTTCAGAGTGTTCAACAACTCCTACTTCACACACAAAAAAATGAAAAAATAACAAAAATCATTGTGCGTTACACTGGATCATTTTATCCAAATATAAGAAAACATGAAACAGGGAATTAATTACTCAACATATGCTTTGAATCTATAGAGTCTTCTAGTGTATCAACCCACCAGGTCGACCTCCCAATTGGTAGGCTGAGGAAGTGCCAATTTGGCAAACATATTTGGAGAAAAGCAAAAATGATTAAGCCTAATCTTGCCAAGGATATGTTATTCATTTCTCTGCCCCATATCTGTTTTCTTAACCAAGACAAGTGCAGATATAATGGTGTAACAAATGAAATGTGTTTTGGATAGCTCAGCTCCCAGATACATAACAGCGGTATCATGATGTTCAGTTGACTGAAATATATTAGATTAAAGTGCATGAAAAAGTATTAGGATCAAATACTGCTAGCTAGTACTTATGCTACTTCCAGAAGAGTCCTGTTGTATCTGTCAGGCTTGGACTGGCCCACGGGGGGACAGGTGAATCTTCCGGTGGGCCCCTGTGCAGTAGTAAGCCACTTCCCCCAAACATGAGCAGTAGTTGGCCAAATTAATTTGATTGTCAATGTACAGACAAAAGCATCTCATGGTTCCTTCAGCAGGCTACCTAGTTTATAATTACATAAACACATAGGTAAATTTGTGAATGAGCACATCATAATATTTGCATGTAGCTAAACAGTGGGTACCCAAAGTCCATATTACTAGTGGGCACTTACCACCCTAGTCTGACTCTGTGTCAAGTCATTAGTTTGAGCTAATAGTGTGGCTATAGCACCTGATGTTCACCATATTCCAAGGGAATTAAATATAAAATAGACTATTGGTGTTTGAAAGAAATATTATCTATTGCAGAATTTTTTATTGAGATGAGACACAGACTGAACTCGTGGGAAGTCTGAAAATTACCCAGTATGGCTTTGACCCTAGACTCAGGTACTCAGATTCACCCTGACGCCCAAAACATCTACTTTGAGTTGTGTTCCTCTCATCTACAACCTTGCTATCAGTGTGAGCATATCACACTGCACACTAGGGCAATTCTTAGTGACCAGACCACTTCCTATATTTTAGATAAAGTGGAGATGTAAGTGACTTTGCGTTTGAGAAGAGAGCGGGTAGTGCAGACATACAGAACTAGGTAAATAAGACTCACTTTCATAGATATTCTGAAGTAGGTAAATAAGACTTTCTATCCTGTGCCATTACCAGCTCTACCTGCCACAAAATTGTTTGTAGAGGCTATTACAAACTGCACAGCAGTGCGAGAATGGGAAGGGGACTAGTTTGTCATCAACATGTAGGTGTGACCTACCAGTATCAGTGGATGCAGCTAGTTGTCTAGTTGTCAGAAGGTGATGTCTATGTAAGTTGGCACATGGCAAAGGCCAGGTGAATGAAATGTGACTGCTTATGATTAGCACATAAGCGGCGTAGGTCTAACGTGAGTACATGTGAGGTATGTGTCTTGTGAACGAGTGGTGTATGTCAGGGGTGTCAAACTGCATTCCTCAAGGGCTGCAAACAGGTCATGTTTTCAGGATTTCCTTGTACTGCACAGGTGATAATTTAATCACCTACACACATAATGATTACAGCACCTTGTGCAAAGCTAAGGAAATCTTGAAAACACGCATGGTTTGCGGCCCTCGAGGAATGCAGTTTGACACCCCTGGTGTATGTGTTGTACAGTGGGGGAAATAAGTATTTGATCCCTTGCTGATTTTGTAAGTTTGCCCACTGACAAAGACATGAACAGTCTATAATTTTATGGGTATGTTAATTTTAACATTGAGAGATAGATGTTGTGAATTCTGTGGCCAAGCTCCCTCCTGTGGTCGTGAGTGGTACTTCGGCTGGTTCTGTCTATGAGCTTCCTTTGGTGGATGAGTGGTACTGCGGCTTCTGAGTTTCCTTCCTCAGGTGATGAGGTTAAGTCGTTGGGTGCTGCTCTATTTAACTCCACCTAGTGCTTTGATCCTGGCCTCCAGTCCATGTTCTAGTATTGGTCTTGCTTTCTCCTGGATCGTTCCTGTGGCCTGTCTATCCTGCATAAGCTAAGTTTTGCTTGTGTTATTTTGTTTGCTATTTTTTCTGTCCAGCTTGCTATATTGGTTTTTCTTGCTTGCTGGAAGCTCTGGGACGCAGAGGGAGCACCTCCGTACCGTTAGTCGGTGCGGAGGGTCTTTTTGCCCCCTCTGCGTGGTTGTTTGTAGGGTTTTGTGTTGACCGCAAAGCAATCTTTCCTATCTTCGGTCTGTTCAGTAAGTTGGGCCTCACATTGCTAAATCTATTTCATCTCTGCGTTTGTATTTTCATCTCAACTCACAGTCATTATATATGGGGGGCTGCCTTTTCCTTTGGGGTATTTCTCTGAGGCAAGGTAGGCTTATTTTTCTTTCTTAGGGCTAGCTAGTTTCTCAGGCTGTGCTCGAGGCGCATAGGACTGGTCAGGAGCGCTCCGCGGCTACCTTTAGTGTGGTTGGATAGGATTAGGAATTGCGGTCAGCAGAGTTCCCACGTCTCAGAGCTCGTCCTATGTTTTTGGTAATTGTCAGGTCACTTTGTGTGCTCTGAACTTCAAGGTCCATTGTGGTTCTGAATCACCTGTTCATAACAGTACTGGAGGCCCAAAGTACTAATGCTTCTCAATAGAGGGAAAAGAGAAGTTCTGAGACCATTTTTTTTCTTTGCACTGTGTTCTGTCTTTCTTTTCCCCTTTACATCAGGGTGGTTCAGAACACAGGTGTGGACATGGACATTCAGGGTCTGTTCTCTTTGATGGATAATCTCGCTATAAATGTACAGAATATTCAAGATTTAGTGGTTCAGAATCCTATGTTAGAACCTAAAATTCCTATTCCTGAGTTATTTTCTGGAGATAGAGCTAAGTTTTTGAATTTTAAAAATAATTGTAAACTATTTATGGCTTTGAAACCCCGCTCCTCTGCTGACCCAGTTCAACAAGTTAAAATCATTATTTCTTTATTACGTGGCGACCCTCAAGACTGGGCATTTTCCCTTGCGCCAGGAGATCCTGCATTATGTTATATTGATGCATTTTTTCTGGCGCTCGGATTGCTGTACGATGAACCTAATTCAGTGGATCAGGCAGAGAAAAATTTGCTGGCTCTGTGTCAGGGTCAGGATGAGATAGAGATTTATTGTCAGAAGTTTAGAAAGTGGTCCGTGCTCACTCAATGGAATGAATGTGCGCTGGCAGCTATTTTCAGAAAGGGTCTCTCTGAAGCCCTTAAGGATGTCATGGTGGGATTTCCTATGCCTGCTGGTCTGAATGAGTCTATGTCTTTGGCCATTCAGATCGGTCGACGCTTGCGTGAGCGTAAATCTGTGCACCATTTGGCGGTATTATCTGAGCATAAACCTGAGCCTATGCAGTGCGATAGGACTTTGACCAGAGCTGAAAGGCAAGAACACAGACGTCAGAATGGGCTTTGTTTCTACTGTGGTGATTCCACTCATGCTATCTCCGATTGTCCTAAGCGAACTAAGCGTTTTGCTAGGTCTGCCACCATTGGTACGGTACAGTCGAAATTTCTTTTGTCCGTTACTTTGATCTGCTCTTTGTCATCCTATTCTGTCATGGCATTTGTGGATTCAGGCGCTGCCCTGAATTTGATGGACTTGGAGTTTGCCAGGCGCTGTGGGTTTGTCTTGGAGCCCTTGCAGTGTCCTATTCCATTGAGAGGAATTGATGCTACGCCTTTGGCCAAGAATAAGCCTCAGTATTGGACCCAGCTGACCATGTGCATGGCTCCTGCGCACCAGGAGGATATTCGCTTTCTGGTGTTGCATAATCTGCATGATGTGGTCGTGTTGGGGTTGCCATGGCTACAAGTCCATAACCCAGTATTAGATTGGAAATCAATGTCTGTGTCCAGCTGGGGTTGTCAGGGGGTACATGGTGATGTTCCATTTCTGTCTATCTCATCATCCACCACTTCTGAGGTCCCAGAGTTCTTGTCTGATTACCGGGATGTATTCGATGAGCCCAAGTCCAATGCCCTACCTCCGCATAGGGATTGTGATTGTGCTATCGATTTGATTCCTGGCAGTAAGTTTCCTAAGGGTCGACTGTTTAATTTATCTGTACCTGAGCACGCCGCTATGCGGAGTTACGTGAAGGAGTCTTTGGAGAAGGGTCATATTCGCCCGTCATCGTCGCCATTGGGAGCGGGGTTCTTTTTTGTGGCCAAGAAGGATGGTTCGCTGAGACCTTGTATTGATTACCGCCTTCTAAATAAAATTACGGTCAAATTTCAGTACCCCTTGCCGCTGCTGTCTGATTTGTTTGCTCGGATTAAGGGGGCTAGTTGGTTCACCAAGATAGATCTTCGTGGTGCATATAATCTTGTGCGTATTAAACGGGGCGATGAATGGAAAACAGCATTTAATACGCCCGAAGGCCATTTTGAGTACCTGGTTATGCCATTCGGGCTTTCTAATGCTCCATCGGTGTTTCAGTCCTTTATGCATGACATCTTCCGAGAGTACCTGGATAAATTCCTGATTGTATACTTGGATGATATTTTGGTCTTCTCGGATGATTGGGAGTCTCATGTGAAGCAGGTCAGAATAGTGTTCCAGGTCCTGCATGCTAATTCTTTGTTTGTGAAGGGGTCAAAGTGTCTCTTTGGTGTTCAGAAGGTTTCATTTTTGGGGTTCATTTTTTCTCCTTCTACTATCGAGATGGACCCTGTTAAAGTTCAGGCCATTTATGATTGGACTCAGCCAACATCTCTGAAGAGTCTGCAGAAGTTCCTGGGCTTTGCTAATTTTTATCGTCGCTTCATCAATAATTTTTCTAGTATTGCTAAACCGTTGACTGATTTAACCAAGGAGGGTGCTGATGTGGTCAATTGGTCTTCTGCTGCTGTGGAAGCTTTTCAGGAGTTGAAGCGTCGTTTTTCTTCTGCCCCTGTGATGTGCCAACCAGATTTTTCGCTTCCATTCCAGGTCGAGGTTGATGCTTCTGAAATTGGAGCAGGGGCTGTTTTGTCGCAGAGAAGTTCTGATTGCTCGGTGATGAAACCATGCGCCTTCTTTTCCAGGAAATTTTCGCCTGCTGAGCGAAATTATGATGTTGGCAATCGAGAATTGCTAGCCATGAAGTGGGCATTCGAGGAGTGGCGTCATTGGCTTGAAGGAGCTAAGCATCGCGTGGTGGTCTTGACTGATCACAAGAACTTGACTTATCTCGAGTCTGCCAAACGGTTGAATCCTAGACAGGCTCATTGGTCGCTGTTTTTCTCCTGTTTTGACTTTGTGGTTTCATACCTTCCGGGCTCTAAAAATGTGAAGGCGGATGCCCTGTCTAGGAGTTTTGTGCCCGATTCTCCGGGTTTGCCTGAGCCGGCGGGTATTCTCAAAGAGGGGATAATTTTGTCTGCCATCTCCCCTGATTTGCGGCGGGTGCTGCAAAAATTTCAGGCTAATAGACCTGACCATTGCCCAGCGGAGAAACTGTTTGTCCCTGATAGGTGGACGAATAAAGTTATCTCTGGGGTTCATTGTTCGGTGTTGGCTGGTCATCCTGGAATCTTTGGTACCAGAGATTTGGTGGCTAGATCCTTTTGGTGGCCGTCTCTGTCGCGGGATGTGCGTTCTTTCGTGCAGTCCTGTGGGATTTGTGCTCGGGCTAAGCCCTGCTGTTCTCGTGCCAGTGGGTTGCTTTTGCCCTTGCCGGTCCCGAGAGGCCTTGGACACATATCTCTATGGATTTTATTTCGGATCTCCCCGTCTCTCAAAGAATGTCGGTCATTTGGGTGGTTTCTGATCGCTTCTCTAAGATGGTCCATTTGGTGCCCTTGTCTAAATTGCCTTCCTCCTCTGATTTGGTGCCATTGTTTTTCCAGCATGTGGTTCGTTTACATGGCATTCCAGAGAACATCGTTTCTGACAGAGGTTCCCAGTTTGTTTTGAGGTTTTGGCGAGCCTTTTGTGCTAGGATGGGCATTGATTTGTCTTTTTCCTCGGCTTTCCATCCTCAGACAAATGGCCAGACTGAACGAACCAATCAGACCTTGGAAACATATCTGAGATGTTTTGTTTCTGCTGATCAGGATGATTGGGTGTCCTTTTTGCCTTTGGCTGAGTTCGCCCTTAATTATCGGGCCAGCTCGGCTACTTTGGTTTCGCCGTTTTTCTGCAATTCTGGGTTCCACCCTCGTTTCTCTTCAGGGCAGGTTGAGTCTTCGGACTGTCCTGGTGTGGATACTGTGGTGGATAGGTTGCAGCAGATTTGGACTCATGTAGTGGACAATTTTACTTTGTCCCAGGAGAAGGCTCAACGTTTTGCTAACCGCAGGCGCTGTGTGGGTCCCCGACTTCGTGTTGGGGATTTGGTTTGGTTGTCATCTCGTTATATTCCTATGAAGGTTTCCTCTCCTAAGTTTAAGCCTCGTTTCATTGGTCCATATAGGATTTCTAAGGTTCTTAATCCTGTGTCTTTTCGTTTGACTCTTCCAGCTTCTTTTTCCATCCATAACGTGTTCCATAGGTCATTGTTGCGGAGATACGTGGCACCTGTGGTTCCATCTATTGATCCTCCTGCTCCGGTTTTGGTTGAAGGGGAGTTGGAGTATATAGTGGAGAAGATTTTGGATTCTCGTGTTTCGAGACGGAAACTCCAGTATCTGGTTAAGTGGAAAGGTTATGGTCAGGAAGATAATTCCTGGGTCTTTGCCTCTGATGTCCATGCTGCCGATCTGGTTCGTGCCTTTCATGTGGCTCATCCTGGTCGGCCTGGGGGCTGTGGTGAGGGTTCGGTGACCCCTCCTCAAGGGGGGGGGGGTACTGTTGTGAATTCTGTGGCCAGGCTCCCTCCTGTGGTTGTGAGTGGTACTTCGGCTGGTTCTGTCTATGAGCTTCTTTTGGTGGATGAGAGTGGTACTGCGGCTTCTGAGTTTCCTTCCTCAGGTGATGAGGTTAAGTCGTTGGGTGCTGCTCTATTTAACTCCACCTAGTGCTTTGATCCTGGCCTCCAGTCAATGTTCTAGTATTGGTCTTGCTTTCTCCTGGATCGTTCCTGTGGCCTGTCTATCCTGCATAAGCTAAGTTTTGCTTGTGTTATTTTTGTTTGCTATTTTTTCTGTCCAGCTTGCTATATTGGTTTTTCTTGCTTGCTGGAAGCTCTGGGACGCAGAGGGAGCACCTCCGTACCGTTAGTCGGTGCGGAGGGTCTTTTTAGCCCCCTCTGCGTGGTTGTTTGTAGGGTTTTGTGTTGACCGCAAAGCAATCTTTCCTATCTTCGGTCTGTTCAGTAAGTTGGGCCTCACATTGCTAAATCTATTTCATCTCTGCGTTTGTATTTTCATCTCAATTCACAGTCATTATATGTGGGGGGCTGCCTTTTCCTTTGGGGTATTTCTCTGAGGCAAGGTAGGCTTATTTTTCTTTCTTAGGGCTAGCTAGTTTCTCAGGCTGTGCTCGAGGCGCATAGGACTGGTCAGGAGCGCTCCACGGCTACCTTTAGTGTGGTTAGATAGGATTAGGAATTGCGGTCAGCAGAGTTCCCACGACTCAGAGCTCGTCCTATGTTTTTGGTAATTGTCAGGTCACTTTGTGTGCTCTGAACTTCAAGGTCCATTGTGGTTCTGAATCACCTGTTCATAACAGATAGAATATCAAAAATAAAATTCCTAAAATTGTATAAATTATATAAATGTATTTGCATTTTGCAGTGAGAAATAAGTATTTGATCCCTCTTGCAAACAAGACTTAATACTTTATGGCAAAACCCCTGTTTGCAAGCACAGCAATCAGATGTTTTTTGTAGTTAATGATGAGATTTGCGAACATGTTAAGAGGAATTTTGGTCCAATCCTCTTTGCAGATCATCATTATGATTTTGAGGCTGTCAATTGGCAACTCAGAGCCTCAACTCCTTCCATAAGTTTTCTATGGGATTAAGGTCTGGAGACTGGCTACGCCACTCCAAGACCTTAATGTGCTTCTTTTTGGGCCACTCCTTTGATGCCTTGGCTGAAAGTTTTGGGTCATTGTCTTGCTGGAAGATCCAGCCACCACCCATTTTTAATGTACTGGCGGAGGGAAGGAGGTTGTCACTCAGGTTTTTACGGTACATGACTCCATCAATTCTCCCAGTGATGCGGTTAAGTAGTAATGTGCCCTTAGCAAAGAAACACCCCCAAAACAAAATATTTCCACCTCCATACTTGACTGTGGGGATGGTGTTCTTTGTGTCATAGACAGCGTTTCTCTTCCTCCAAACACTGCGAGTTGAGTTAATGCCAAAGACCTCAATTTTTGTCTCATCTGACCACAGCACCTTCTCTTAATCACTCACAGAATCATCCAGGTATTGATTGGCAAACTTCAAGTGGGACTGCACATGTGCCTTCTTGAGCAGGGGGACCTTGCGGGCACTGCAGTATTTTAAAGCTTTACGGCGTAATCTGTTACAAATGGTTTTCTTGGTGACTGTGGTCCCAGCTGCATTGAGATTATTAACCCTGCTGTTCTGTTCGGTCTGGGGAGACCTATTTTGAACTTTGGTATTTTTTGGGGTGTTCAAGATGCGGTTCTGAAACTTGTGGTTGATTGACTTAAATGAGGATGGGTCGGTCGGCCACGGGTTTCAGAGCCGCATCTTGAATATTTTAAAGAATATTGAAGTTCAAAGTCGGTCATTTTTGACCAACAGAACAGCAGGGTTAACAAGTCCCCCCATGTAGTTTTGGTTGATCTCTCACCTTCCTCATGCTCAAGGATAGTCCACAAGGTGAGATTTTCCATGGTGCCCCAGATCGATGTCGATTGACAGTCATTTTGTATTTCTTCCGTTTTCTTACTATTGCAGTTGTCTTTCTCACCCAGGGTCTTATATATGGTTTCGTAGCCCATTCCAGCTTTGTGTAGGTCGATGATTTTGTCCCTGACATCCTTATAAAGCTCTTTGGTCTTGCCCATGTTGTAGAGGTTAGAGTCTGACTGATTAATTGAGTCTGTGGACAGAAGTCTTTTATAAAGGTGACTATGTAAGACAGCTGTTTTTAATGCAGTTAAGGAGTTGATTAGGAGTGTCTAACTGGTCTGTAGGAACCAGAACTCTTAATGGTTAATTGGGGATCAAACATTTATTTCTCACTGCAAAATGTAAATAAATTTATACAATTTATATAATGTGATTTTCTGGATTTTATTTTTGATATTATATTTCTCAATGTTAAAATTAACCTACCCTTACAATTATAGACTGATCATGTCTTTGTCAGTGGGCAAACTTACAAAATCAGCAAGAGATCAAATACTTGTTTCCCCTACTGTATGTCTCGAAAGTGTGAGTGGCACATAGGCGTTATGATTCCAGAAGGAAAATGGAAAGTGTAGGACATACAGTTGAAATAACATATTTTTAAGCCCCAACGTAAAATACGTTTATTAGGAAAATGCACAACTATTTGCTGTTTTCAATAAACCAATCAAACAAGAACAATGTAAATGTCTCATTACAAAAATAAGTGGTTTCCCAAAATTCATCAGAAAATGACACATTTAATGATTACTGCAGTATCAGAATTTTTCAGCACCCTCATGAACTGTGTCTTTAGTACTTACTACCTTTGGTGCCTTTGCAAAGTGTCTGCCTTCTTGTGGCCATTATACTTAACATCACATAACACTATGTATTACACAGTACGCACTACACATTACACTGTACAGCATTGCATGAAGGCTTCTCAAGGGGCGTGGGCAACGAGCCCACTCCCCTACAAATCTTTCATAGCGCGTGCAATGAAAGATTACACCCTGACATCAGTGCCAGCGTCAGGACGTACTTTGTGGGTGGAGTTAGTGCGCAATTTGTATGGTCTCCAAAGGATGGTATAAATAACCAAATAGCCTTAGGAAAAAAAATTTCCTACCCTTGGAATATGTTAAAAATTGCTGATCAGTGGTGGTCTTTGCATTGGGATGCCTAGCGATTCCAAAAGTGAGGTACTGGGACTAATGTTCTGCAGCCCTGTCCTGAGAGGCACAAAGGTGCACATGCTCAGTGTCCCCTCCATTCATTGTCTATTGGACTGAAAGAAAAAGACTGTTCTAGCAGTCCCTTAGATCAGTGATTTTCAACCTTTTTTGAGCCGCGGCACACTTTTTATACTTAAAAAATCCCGAGGCACACCACCAACCAAAATGGCACAAAATGGTGCGTCCAGGTTTGAGATGAAAGTCTGCAGTCATTCTATGTGACTGCAGGCTTCTGAATTCTCACAGCGCAAGCACTGCACACTTTCAGGATTCTCCCTTGCCGGTGGCCAGAGTGGACGGTCATGACAGCACAAGTATGTGATTTGGATACTTCTGGCCACATTCTAACTAGACGTGTCCGGCCTCAGTCAATTCATTTTCATTGAATGAGGCCACACATGTCTAGTCAGCACGTGACCGCATGTATGTAAATCACCAATATCAGAGAATTATGATAGCAGTGTGCACTGTGAGAATTCAGAAGTCTGCAGTCACATAGTATGACTGCAGACTCATCACAACCTTGGACATCCCCTTTAATGTTCCTAACAAATAAAAATGAGAATTAGTATCACAAAAAAAACACATTTACATCCAGGTACCTGATAGATGACGTTGTTTGTGGAGTCGCCTCTTTCTGTTCATCTTCACCTTGTCCAGATGCCATGATGACTCTTCTCATCCACCGGCAGAGCTCGTTTCTGCAGACTTCCATCTTCTCCTGTCTTCTGCAGCACATCCCGACACAACACCCTTAAAGATAGCAGTGTTATTATAATGCTCCGGAATAACAATATCTGCCCTAGGCTGAGCCCCCGAGTAAATAATTGCCCCTCACTTTATTCCCAGCACATAATATGACCCTCACTGTCCCTCTTATGGTACATGCCATCCACACTACCCTCTCTCTCTTTTCCATGCTTCACACTGCCTTCTCATACGGTGTCCCTCATAGAGAGCCCAGTCTCTCTACCGTGCCCCTTCATTACACTCCTCCTACTTGGCATACTGTCTCCTCCTGGCTGTTACCCTCACACTACTCAGTATCTATTATGTGTCCACTCACACTTTCATCCCCCCATACTGTCTGCACACATTTCTAATAGCCTCCTCCTGTACATCCCCCCCCCTGCTAACATACCCCTTTGCTCTCTCCATATTTCCTCCTCACACATTCCCCCCTCACACATTCCCCCGACTCCCCATACTGTCCTCACACATCCCATCACCGTTGCTCCCAGTACTGTCAGCACACATTTTTCCCCTCGCTACTGTGTCCACCCCCATCTCCCCACTCACCCCCACAGAATATATCCACTCCCCTTCCGATAGAATAAATCCATCCCCTTCCACACAGAATAAATGCACCCTGCCCCACACATGCTAAATAAATTCCAGCCCCCCCCCCACGTACACACTGAATAAATCCCCCCCACACACTGAATAAATCCCCCCCACACACTGAATAAATCCCCCCACACACTGAATAAATCCCCCCCACACACACTGAATAAATCCCCCCACACACTGAATAAATCCCCCCACTCACTGAATAAATCCCCCCCACACACTGAATAAATCCCCCCCACAGAATAAATCCCCCCCACAGAATAAATCCCCCCCACACACTGAATAAATCCCCCCACAAACTGAATAAATCCCCCCACACACTGAATAAATCCCCCCCACACACTGAATAAATCCCCCCACACTGAATAAATCCCCCCACACACTGAATAAATCCCCCCCACACTGAATAAATCCCCCCACACACTGAATAAATCCCCCCCACACTGAATAAATCCCCCCCACACTGAATAAATCCCCCCACACACTGAATAAATCCCCCCACACACTGAATAAATCCCCCCCACACTGAATAAATCCCCCCACACACTGAATAAATCCCCCACACACTGAATAAATCCCCCCACACACTGAATAAATCCCCCCCACACTGAATAAATCCCCCCCACACACTGAATAAATCCCCCCCACACACTGAATAAATCCCCCCACACACTGAATAAATCCCCCCCACACACTGAATAAATCCCCACACACACTGAATAAATCCCCCCCACACACTGAATAAATCCCCCCCCACACTGAATAAATCCCCCCCACACTGAATAAATCCCCCCACACACTGAATAAATCCCCCCCACACACTGAATAAATCCCCCCACACTTAATAAATCTCCCCCCACACTTAATAAATCCCCCCACACTTAATAAATCCCCCCACACACTTAATAAATCCCCCCACATACTCCCCATAAACCCACCCCACGCTGAATCTTCGGTGTCTTCAGCTCCACAACTACAGGAGCACTTACCACCAAGTCTCTTCTGTCTCCTGCGCGCCGGATGGTGACGTCAGCAGCGTGATCACATGACTTGATCACGCTGCTGGCGTCGC
The DNA here is from genome assembly GCF_032444005.1 of Ranitomeya imitator. NCBI lineage: Eukaryota > Metazoa > Chordata > Amphibia > Anura > Dendrobatidae > Ranitomeya > Ranitomeya imitator. The sequence goes on from NC_091284.1 coordinate 740,552,041, forward strand.
TCTGACCCAGCGGTCAGAGCCTCAATTGTACTCGCAGCTGGTAGATGTCTGCGAGTACAATTGATCTCCGGGAGCCGGCGCGCTGCAGCTTCTCTGTGCCGGCTGTCAGCTTGACAGTCGGCACAGAGAACAGCTGACTCCCGTTCCCCGCGGCACACCCGACCATGTGTCGCGGCACACTAGTGTGCCGCGGCACACTGGTTGAAAAACACTGCCTTAGATAATGCGTGGAGTGGAAACTCCGACTTTGTTGAGGATGAGGTTTCAGAGCCCTGATATTGAGGTTCAGGAGCCCCTTGTGATCGGCGTGTTATCCTGTCATATTGATAGGGACTAAATTAATTTTGGGAATAGCCTTTTAATTACTATAATATAGGGGATGTGTGATTTTAATCCCAGGGGAATGACAATGACTATTACAGGGGGTATATTACAGTCATGGGGGTTGTTTAATTATTATGCACCAGAAAGTATGTGCTTAAAATCTGCAAAAAAGAGTGGCTAATAACTGTGTGGTAGGTAGATATGGTAAAACCTGGGTGGGGGGCAATTATTATACTACTGCTGATCACTGCAAGAGGGTATGAAATGATAATTATGGGGAGGAATGGTTTATTATTTTTCTATGGGATAAACATTACTGAAAAATGAAAATTTGAAATACTGTCGATTTTGCAAGTTTTCCCACAAAGAATCGAGAGGTCTGTAATTTTTTTCTTAGGTACACTAAGTTGGTAAAGTGAGAAAAATATAAGCATAAATTAAATTTATGGGATCAAATAACTATAAATTGGCATGTGCATATGTATTCACCCCTTTTGTTATGGAACAAAATTTCTGGTGCAAGCAATTCTCTTCATAAGTCACATGCTTAGTGAAAGGAAGTCAACCTGTGTGCAATTTAAGTGTCACTTTGTAAGTATATCAAAGCCACAGAGAGGGCCACCCACCAAATCTCTCGGCCCAGGCAAGGATGTCAATAATCAGAGAGGCAGCACAGAGACCAAATGTAACCCTGAAGGAGAGGCAGAGTTCCCAAGCAGAGATTGGAGTATCTTTCCATATGACCACTATAAGCCTTATACTCCATAGAGGTGGACTTTATGGAAAAGTGGGCAGAAAAAAGCCTTTGCTTTCGCACTCTAAGGCCATGTTCACACTATGCGGTTTTTACTGCGGAACCACGGCGATTTTGCCGCTGCGGGTCCGCAGCTGTTTTCCATGCAGGGTACAGTACAATGTTACCCTATGGAAAACAGAAACCGCAGTGCACATGATGCGGAAAAACCCGAAAAAAACTGCGCGGGAAAAAGGACCATGTCACTTCTTTGTGCAGAATCGCAGCGATTCTGCACTCATAGAAATGCATTGATCCGCTTACTTCCTGCATGGGGCTGTGCACACCATGCGGGAAGTAAGCGGATAATGTGCGGGTTATACCCGGGGTGGAGGAGAGGAGACTCTCCTCCAGGCCCCGGGTGTTAGGTCTCGAGTTCCCACTTCTGCACAGGGGGAATCTCGGGCCATCTCCGCTGCGGTCTCCCATTCCTATCCAGCCGCAGTGGAGTCTGCTCAGCAGGGACGTCGGTCCCAGCGTCTTGCTCGGTCTCGCTCTGTACAGAGAGTTACTGCTGCTTCTTCAGCTCCTGCCATTAAAGTCAGTGCTGGTCAGCAGCGAGCGGACTTCTCTGGGACTAAGTCCTTATTTGTGCACACTGAGCATGCCCAGGGCAAGATCTCCCGTTGGAGATCGAGGGTCATGTGCTCAGGCTCTGCAGCGCATTCCATTGGTCCTCTTGGCAGGTCTTGGAAGGGCAAAGTTTCTGTGGCCACTTCCTGTCCTGCAACTATATAAACTGCGCATGACCGCACGGCCATGCGCTAGTGTACAATTATTATGTGTGTGTGTAGATGGATGAAAGCTCCTAAGTATCCCTCCCTAGAGTTGTTGATTGCTCGCAGATGATGGTAGCTCTCTAGCGCCCGACTATCCATCTGTATGTTACACACATCACAGCGTCCTTTAGCTGTGCCTGCCAGTACGGCGCCGTGCGCTTGCCTTGCGCTTTCCATACCCAAGCCTGGGTGGTTAGTGGCGTCCATCAGTGCGGCATCGCACGCACTCTTGTGCTCATATATTACTAATAAGGTTATTTTCACACCCCGTTGCGGTGTTGTGCCAGCAAGGGTCTAATCGGACTTCAATCCCTTTTGGGGTTAAGTTCGCTGACTACTTGCTCGCGCTCTATGTGCGGTACCGCGGTCCTGTGACTTAACAGGATCGCTCTCTTCACGTTGGGTGAGGTTTAACCCATGTGTTTATACTTTTAAGTACCGCCATATAGTCTGTCATTTACTAGCAGCGGGTTTCACCTGCATGGTGGACCCCGGACTGCGAACGCATCTATATCATCTTTCCTGGTGCGTTCCGCCAGTCCTAACATTACACTAGCGCCAGGGTCTGGCTAGTGATGACAGACAAACAGCAATCCTTCCGGTATATCCAGCAGTTGGAGGGTAGGTTGGCGGCTCTCGAGAGCGCAACCTCAGCTGTGGATGTTACCGCAGTTGCTGTACAGGCTGCCAGCGTGGCTGCAGCAACTTTGTCCATTGCCACCCCTGTTCCGACATTTTCTCGCCTCCCGCTGCCAGAAAAATTTTCTGGTGATAGCAAATTTTGTAGGGGATTTGTGAGTCAGTGCTCTATTCATCTTGAGCTCCTGGCTGCACGCTTCCCCACAGAGCGGGCTAAGGTGGGATTTATTGTATCTCTATTGTCGGACAGGGCGTTGGAATGGGCTACGCCGCTGTGGGAGCGTGGCGATCATGTGGTGCAGAGTGCTCCGCTGTTTTTAAGCACTCTGAAACAGGTCTTTTTAGGACCTCAAGTCACCCATGATACTGCGCTCCAACTGCTGGCATTAACTCAGGGTGAGTCCTTGGTCAGTCATTTTGCCGTCCAATTCCGCACCTTAGCATCTGAGCTGGAATGATCGGATAAAGCTCTTATCCCCATATTTTGGAGGGGCTTGGCTGATCACGTAAAGGACGCTCTGGCCACTAGGGAGATTCCTGCCACACTGGAGGAGTTAATAACAGTCTCCACTCGAATTGATCTCCGTTTTCACGAGCGGAGGTTAGAGCGAGCCCAGTGTAGGCAGAGGTTTCGGCTGGCTCCTACTTTCGCCAAACCTCTGGAATCTCCGGTCCTGGTTCCTGAGTCACATGAGGCCAGGGAAGTGTCACAAGCGGGATCTAAGTCCCGGACCGCTTGTGCACTCAGGGTCTGTGATGTTTGCCAGCAGTCAGGACATCTAGCCACCAGATGTCCTAGACACGGCGACGTTTGCCTCTAAATTGTCCTTTAAGGGGACAATTACTATAGGCTCATTCTCCCACTCGGTAGAGCTCTGCGTGGATTCTGGGGCGGAGGGCAATTTTATGTCTTCTGCCTTCACCCAACATCACGCAATACCCCTGGTTATGCTAGCTCAACCTGTAACGGTACGAGTGGTGAATGGGTCGACACTGCCCTCACAAATAACACACCAGACCATCCCTTTTACTCTGTCCATGTCGCCATCTCATCAGGAGATTATTTCTCTGCTCGTCATTCCAGAAGGAATTGATGAGGTCCTGTTGGGAATACCTTGGCTACGGTACCACTCTCCTCATATCGAGTGGTCCTCAGGCAGAATTCTGGGATGGGGTGAATCTTGTGGGGGTAGGTGTCAGAGGGAGTGCGTTCAGGTTGCTACAACAGAGGTACCCGCAGATCTATCCTCTCTCCCCAAGCAGTATTGGTCTTATGCAGACGTGTTCTCCAAAAAGGCGGCGGAGACCCTTCCGCCCCATCGCCCCTATGATTGTCCTATTGACCTCTTGCCTGGTGCTGAGCCTCCCCGGGGTAGAGTGTATCCGCTATCACTCCCGGAGACGGAGGCAATGTCACAGTACATCCAGGAAAATCTGGCAAGAGGGTTCATCAGGAAGTCAGTGTCACCTGCTGGGGCAGGATTCTTCTTCGTGCAGAAGAAGAATGGGGAATTGCGTCCATGCATAGACTACAGGGGTCTTAACGCCATCACCGTCAAGAATAAGTACCCTTTGCCTTTGATATCCGAGCTATTCGATAGGCTTCGGGGAGCAAGGATATTTACTAAATTAGATCTGCGGGGTGCTTACAACCTGATTCGCATCCGTGAGGGGGACGAATGGAAGACGGCGTTTAACACCAGGGATGGGCACTATGAATATCTGGTGATGCCCTTCGGGCTCTGTAATGCCCCAGCCGTTTTCCAAGACTTTGTGAACGATGTCTTCCGGGATATGCTTTCCACCTCGGTCGTAGTCTATCTGGATGATATTCTCATCTACTCTCCAGATATTGACTCCCACCGGAGAGATGTTAGCAAAGTCTTCGACCTCCTACGGGCAAACTCCCTCTATGCCAAGTTGGAGAAGTGTATGTTTGAGCAGGAGTCCTTACCTTTCCTAGCTACATCATCTCAGCCCAGGGATTGGCTATGGATCCTGCCAAACTACAGGCTATGATGGACTGGCAGGAACCCCATTCTCTTAAAGCGGTGCAGCGCTTTATGGGATTCATCAATTATTATCGCCAGTTCATCCCGCATTTCTCAACTTTGGTAGCTCCCTTGGTTGCCCTCACCAAGAAGGGGGCGAATCCCAAATTGTGGTCTGAGGAGGTCTCCAAGGCCTTTATCTCTATAAAGTCACACTTCGCTAGCGCTCCCATTCTACATCGCCCCGATGTTGATAAGCCATTTATCATGGAGGTGGATGCCTCTTCTGTTGGTGCTGGAGCAGTCCTCTTCCAAAAGGATGCTCAAGGTCGGAAGCATCCTTGCTTCTTTTTCTCCAAGACCTTCGCACCAGCAGAGAGGAATTATTCCATCGGCGACAGGGAGTTGCTAGCCATGAAGTTGGCTTTCTCGGAGTGGAGACATCTCTTGGAGGGAGCACGTTTTCCCTTCCAAGTCTTCACAGACCATAAAAATTTGGTGTACCTGCAGACAGCTCAGCGGTTGAATTCTCGCCAGGCCAGATGGTCCTTGTTGTTCTCCCGGTTTCATTTCACCCTCCATTTCCTTTCTGGGGAGAAGAACATTCGGGCCGACGCTCTCTCTCGCTCCGTTGTGTCATCTGCGGAGGAGGAGGAGGAGCCTCGGCTTATTGTCCCCACCGAGAGCTTGAGAACTGTGGCTCCGGTTTCGCTGGAGTCTGTGCCCCTGGGCAAGACTTTTGTTCCATCCAGTTTGCGACCGGAGATTCTTTCTTGGGCGCACTCGTCCAGGGTGGGTGGACATTTTGGTACTAAAAGGACATCTGAGTTGCTGGCGAGGACATACTGGTGGCCGCATATGGCCCGAGATGTCACGGAGTATGTTCGTGCGTGTGTCTCTTGCGCCAGGAACAAGACTCCTCGGCAACGGCCAGCTGGTTTGCTTTATCCTCTGCCCGTGGCGGACAGGCCCTGGGAGATGGTCGGGATGGACTTTGTGGTGGGCTTGCCCAAGTCTCGTAACTGCACCATTATCTGGGTGATCACCGACCGTTTTTCCAAAATGGTGCATTTGGTGCCTCTTCCATGGCTACCATCTGCACGGGCGTTGGCTGTCTTGTTTATCAAGCATATCTTTCGCCTACACGGTATGCCAGACAAAATTGTTAGTGACCGGGGTCCCCAGTTTGCGTCTCGATTCTGGAGAGAGCTTTGTCGTCTACTCAGTATTGAGTTAAATCTCTCTTCGGCATATCATCCAGAGACGAATGGGTTGGTTGAAAGGGCCAACCAGACCTTGGTCACATATCTGCGACATTTTGTTTCTGCCAGGCAGGATGACTGGGCATCCTTGCTACCGTGGGCAGAGTTTGCACTTAACAATGCCGTAGCCGACTCCACCGGTCAGACTCCATTCCTCTTAAATTACGGCCAGCATCCGCGTGTTCCTGTGCCCATGCCTGTGTCTTCCGCTGACTCCAGGGTGGCAGACTGGGCTGTGGAGGCACGGGACATTTGGGACCGCACTCAGGATGCCATTCAGGCCTCCAAGGAGAGAATGAGGTCCTCCGCCGATGTTCATCGGCGCCCCGCTCCGACCTTTGCCCCTGGCAACTTGGTGTGGCTCTCTGCCCGTAACATCAGGCTGCGAGTTGAGTCCACTAAGTTTGCTCCTCGCTACCTGGGTCCCTTCAAGGTTCTCGAACAGGTTAATCCCGTGGTCTACCGTCTGGCTCTTCCTCCACGCTTGGGTATCACCGACACTTTTCACGTGTCCCTCTTGAAACCCGTATACATGTCCCGGTTTTCCGAGTCATCTGCTGGGACATCGGGTTCGTCTACGGACGATTATGAGGTGAACGCTATTTTGGGGTGCAAGGTGGTACGCGGCAAAAAGTTCTATTTGGTGGATTGGAAGGGTTATGGCCCAGAGGACAGGTCATGGGAACCTGCTGAAAACATTCGGGCCCCACAGCTCATTGCTGCCTTCGAGCGTAGCGAGGCCCAAGGAGGGGGGGGCCCTAGGAGGGGGGGTAATGTTAGGTCTCGAGTTCCCACTTCTGCACAGGGGGAATCTCGGGCTGTCTCTGCTCCGGTCTCCCATTCCTATCCAACCGCAGTGGAGTCTGCTCAGCAGGGACGTCGGTCCCAGCGTCTTGCTCGGTCTCGCTCTGTACAGAGAGTTACTGCTGCTTCTTCAGCTCCTACCATTAAAGTCAGTGCTGGTCAGCAGTGAGCGGACTTATCTGGGACTAAGTCCTTATTTGCGCACACTGAGCATGCCCAGGGCAAGATCTCCCGTTGGAGATCAAGGGTCATGTGCTCAGGCTCTGCAGCGCATTCCATTGGTCCTCTTGGCAGGTCTTGGAAGGGCAAAGTTTCTGTGGCCACTTCCTGTCCTGCAACTATATAAACTGCGCATGACCGCACGGCCATGCGCTAGTGTACAATTATTATGTGTGTGTGTAGATGGATGTATGTCGATGGATGAAAGATCCTAAGTATCCCTCCCTAGAGTTGTTAATTGCTCGCGGATGATGGTAGCTCTCTAGCGCCCGACTATCCATCTGTATGTTACACACATCACAGCGTCCTTTAGCTGTGCCTGCCAGTACGGCGCCGTGCGCTTGCCTTGTGCTTTCCATACCCAAGCCTGGGTGGTTAGTGGCGTCCATCAGTGCGGCATCGCACGCACTCTTGTGCTCATATATTACTAATAAGGTTCTTTTCACACCCCGTTGCGGTGTTGTGCCAGCAAGGGTCTAATCGGACTTCAATCCCTTTTGGGGTTAAGTTCGCTGACTACTTGCTCGCGCTCTATGTGCGGTACCGCGGTCCTGTGACTTAACAGGATCGCTCTCTTCACGTTGGGTGAGGTTTAACCCACGTGTTTATACTTTTAAGTACCGCCATATAGTCTGTCATTTATCAGCAGCGGGTTTCGCCTGCACGGTGGACCCCGGACTGCGAACGCATCTATATCATCTTTCCTGGTGCGTTCCGCCAGTCCTAACACCGGGAACCATATTTGTATTAAAAAAAAAGAATAAAAATAAAAAATCATGTATACTCACCCTCGGAAGTCTCAGTGCTGCACGCGGCCGTCCGGTCTCAGGTTTGCTATGCGACCAGGACCTTCGGTGACGTCGCGGTCACATGACCGTGACGTCACCGAAGGTCCTGGTCGCACAGCATCTTTGGAACTGGACCGCCGCCTGCAGCGCCCAGAAGATCGGGACGTCAGAGGGTGAGTATATCATCATTATTTTATTATTTTTACACTACTATTGATGCTGCATATTGCTGCATATGCAGTGTTATGAAAGGTAATTCAGTACCACAATGGACATAGAGGTCAGCGCACATACAGTGACCTGGCAATAACCCAAAAAACAAGAACGAGCTCTGAGACGTGGGAACTCTGTTGACCGCAATCCCTAATCCTCTCCAATCACACTAAAGGCAGCCGTGGATTGCGCCTAACGCTCCCTATGCAACTCGGCACGGCCTGAGAAACTAGCTAGCCTGAAGATAGAAAATAAGCCTACCTTGCCTCAGAGAAATACCCCAAAGGAAAAGGCAGCCCCCACATATAATGACTGTGAGTTAAGATGAAAAGACAAACGTAGAGATGAAATAGATTTAGCAAAGTGAGGCCCAACTTTCTGAACAGAGCGAGGATAGGAAAGGTAACTTTGCGGTCAACACAAAACCCTACAAAAACCACGCAAAGGGGGCAAAAAGACCCTCCGTACCGAACTAACGGCACGGAGGTACACCCTCTGCGTCCTAGAGCTTCCAGCAAGCAGAAAAAAACAAAATTGACAAGCTGGACAGAAAAAAACAGCAAACAAATAGCAAAGAGGAACTTAGCTATGCAGAGCAGCAGGCCACAGGAACAATCCAGGAGGAAACAGGTCCAATACTAGAACATTGACTGGAGGCCAGGATCAAAGCACTAGGTGGAGTTAAATAGAGCAGCACCTAACGACTTCACCACATCACCTGAGGAAGGAAACTCAGAAGCCGCAGTACCACTTTCCTCCACCAACGGAAGCTCACAGAGAGAACCAGCCGAAGTACCACTTGTGACCACAGGAGGGAGCTCTGCCACAGAATTCACAACAATGCAGCATCAATAGTAGGGGTAAATCCCGCAGCGGAACCCGCAGGACAAACCGCGATAAATCTGCAGGGATAACCGCAGCGGGTTTGCCCTGCAGATTTATCAAATCCGCTGCGGGAGAACCCGCAGAATAAAAAGCAACGTGTGAATGTGGCCTAATTGTAAGGCTCATTTTGAGCTTGCCAAAAGACATGTGTGAGACTCTCCAAATGTATGGAGGAAGGTGCTTTCATCAGATGAGGCTAAAATTGAACTTTTTGGGTGCCAAGGTAAACACGGTCTGGTGCTAAACCCAAACAGCTCTTCGCCTCAAGAACACGTTGCCCACAGTGAAGCATGATGATGGTAGCATCATGTTGTGGGGATGTTTTTCGACAGCAGGAACAGGGAAAATGGACCAAGTCAAGGGGAAGATGGGTGACGTGAAATACAGGGATATTCTTGATCAAAAACTGTTTCAGTCTGTCAGTGATTTGAAACTGGGGTAGGGGTTCATCTTCCAACAAGACAATGACCAAAAGCATACTGTTAAAGCAACACTCAAGTGGTTTAAGGGAAAATGTGTAAATGTTTTAGATTGGCCTAGTCAAATCCCAGACCTTAATCCAATTGAGAATCTGTGATCAGATTTGAAGATTACTGATTACCAGAGGAAACCATCTAACTTAAAGAAGATGGAGCAGTTTTGCCTTGTGGAATGGGTAAATATTCCATTTGCTAGATTTGGAAAGCTAATCCAAAGTGACTTGCAGCTATAATTGCCACAAAAGGAGGTTCTACAAAGTACTGACTTTAGGGGGGTGAATACTTATGCACACTGGAGTTTTCAGTGTGTTGTACTATTTGTTGTTTGCCTCACAATAAAAAGAAAACCAAATGTTCATAATTTTAGGCATGTTCTTTACATGAACTGATGAAAATCCTCAAAAAACCCCAGTAAATTTTCAGGTTGTGAGGAAGATAGTGAAATTCCAGGTAGTGAGGTAGTAAAACACTAAAAATACCAATGGGGTAAATACTTTTGCAAGCCACTGTAAGTGCAAATTGTTTTCTTATTCTTAGTGGCTGCATAACTTAATGAAATTGTGCAGCCATTAACAATAAGGAAACAATTTGTGATTCACTTCTAACCAAGTGTTACATGTGACACAACACACAAGCCTAACGGCCATGTAACTCATGGATCAGTGCTTTAGGCTTGTGCCCAAGGGCAAAAAAATGCCATTCGGCCCCTACTAAAGGTGTGTTGACCTTAAAAGTCCTTGGATGATGTCAGGGAGATATGCCGTTCAACTTGTGAAACCTGACATAGAGCATAGCAATAACCAGCGGCCATAGGAGAAGGAAACAGAGAACAGCCCTAGAATGAAGACACGTGCTTAGCGGTATGAATGCTTCAAGGCCTCTCCCAGGAGAGTTAGTAACAGAAGAAAGAGAATACTTTATATGAAGTATCTTGAGCAAAACTCTAGCATTAATGTTCTGTTTAAGTGCACAGCATCTCTCATTGGGACTGGAACCCTTCCAGACAATCAAGCTGAAGAGAGTCTCACAAATCTTCATACAGACCAGAATTTGGTTGATATCTTTGTCTGGATCAGAGGCAGAAGCAGAAATTCACTTGACTGTAGGAGATAATTTGTTAATGACCAGAGGACGTAGTAAGGAGATATGAGGAGATATGAAACGGATTCAGAATTGTGAAAGTGGGATGCAGCCTTAGATGGAAAAGTGACCAAATTAATTTGATCATCAAAATGGAATGGAATGATGAACATAGGACTCAGCTTTATGCAACTAGACTTTAAATGGATGTTTTTGGTAGAAAACCAAACCTTATCTACAGGAGAGATGTTGAGATGTGGCCAAATTAGATTGCAAAGTCCCTGGATAAAGTGTCCGCCCTTCAGTTTTTATTGGCTGTAAGATAGGTGAGGATGACGTCAAACCAGTAAGTCACATGGAGAGTGACTATCAAGCTTGGTGGGGATTCAGTCTACAAGCTGACAGAAGATATGCCAGCTTTTCATGGTCAGTATAAACGGTCACTGAGAATTTAGCTCCTTCAAGTAGATGTAGCCATTCCTCCACAGTTAAAGGTAACCTGTCACCCCCAATATCGATGGTGAGGTAAGCTCACCATCATCAGGGGCTTATCTACAGCATTCTGTAATGCTGTAGATAAGCTGCTGATGTATCCTGAAAGAGGAGAAAAAGAGGTTAGATTATACTCACCCAGGGGCGGTCCTGCTCCGATGGGTGTCTTAGGTCCGGAACAGCGCCCCCATCTTCATTCCATGACGTAATCTTCTGGTCTTCACGCCGTGGCTCCAGCGCAGGCGTACTTTGTCTGCCCTGTTGAGGGCAGAGCAATGTACTGCAGTGCGCAGGCGCCGGAAAGGTCAGAGAGGCCCGGCGCCAGCGCACTGCAGTACTTTGCTTTGCCCTCAACAGGGCAGACTAAGTACGCCTGCGCCGGAGCCGTGGCGTGAAGACCAGAAGAGGACGTCATGGAATGAAGATAGGAGGCGCCGGAGTGGACCTGAGGCACCCATTTGACCGGACAGCAGCGGGAACGCCCCTGGGTGAGTATAATCTAAACTCTTTTTCTCCTCTTTCAGGTTACATCGGGGGCTTATCTACAGCATTACAGAATGCTGTAGATAAGCCCCTGATGCTGGTGAGCTTACCTCATCATCGATTTTGGGGGTGACAGGTTCCCTTTAATTTCATGGCTAATAGCTCACTCTGTAGAAAACAAACGTGATCCAGTGGAAGAATATTCTTTATTAAAAATTCCAACATTTATTAATGCTAAATTTTAAAAAATGAGTAGCAAGGTACACCACAAAGTAAATTCCAATTAGTACTTACAACATAATGCACATAGAGCAGCGATTAGTCGCAGCGTTACCAACGCAGTTTGACATCCATCTTAATCATGGCATTGCCAGTAAACAGCATCAAAATCATCACCCAAGGCCAGTTAAAGTGGGCTAAAGAACCCATGTGTGCCTGACCATGGGCGGACATACTGCCCGTTCAACCGCTGCAACCGCATCGGGGCCCAGAGCAGGAGGGGTGCCCAGAGCGGGAGGGGGCCCCCGACGGCGACGGACATACACGGCATTGTTAGGCTGGTTTCACATTTGTGTTTTTTGCCGCTGCGTTTTAGCGCAAAAAAAGCATGCGTTTTTTATCCTATCTTTAACATTAAAAACGCATGCATTTTTTTGTATGCATTTTGCTCCGTTTGACGACGCATGCGTCGTTTCTATGCTTGCGTTTTGTTGCGGAAATGCAACATGTAGTAATTTCTAGAGGCTTTTTTGCCACAAAAAAACGTATTGATGTCTATGTAAATGCATGCGTTTTTAAGCACATGTGTTTTGTTGCATTTTTAAACGCATGCATTTCAATAGAAAAAAACAAGAATACACACTCATAAGCCACCCCCACCATAAAGGTGTTAAAGGGATTCAAACCCTAACCCTAGCCCTTACCCTACCCCTAACCCTAGGGATCCTAACCCTAACCCTAACCCTAGGGATCCTAACCCTAACCCTACCTCTAACCCTAACCCTAGGGATCCTAACCCTACCCCTAACCCTAGGAATCCTAACCCTAACCCTAACCCTAGGGATCCTAACCCTAACCCTAACTCTAGGGATCATAACCCTAACCCTAACCCTAGGGATCCTAACCCTAACCCTAACCCTAGGGGTCCTAACCCTAACCCTAACCCTAGGGATCCTAACCCTAACCCTAGCTATTTCTATTTATAGTGGGTTTTCTAGTTGATTTTGATGATTGTCAGCAGTCACACACTTCTCAGCATGCGTTTCAAAAACGCAAACGCAGGAAAAAATGCATGTAAACGCGTCAAAACGCCGCGTTTTTTTTACCACATGCAAAAACGCATGCGTTTTTTATCCTATCTTTAACATTAAAAACGCATGCATTGTTTTGTATGCATTTTGCTCCGTTTGACGACGTATGTGTCGTATCTATGCTTGCGTTTTGTTGCGGAAATGCAACATGTAGTAATTTCTAGAGGCTTTTTTTGCCACAAAAAAACGTATTGATGTCTATGTAAATGCATGCGTTTTTAAGCACATGTGTTTTGTTGCATTTTTAAACGCATGCATTTCAATAGAAAAAAACAAGAATACACACTCATAAGCCACCCCCACCATAAAGGTGTTAAAGGGATTCAAACCCTAACCCTAGCCCTAACCCTACCCCTAACCCTAGGGATCCTAACCCTAACCCTAGGGATCCTAACCCTAACCCTAGGGATCCAAACCCTAACCCTACCTCTAACCCTAACCCTAGGGATCCTAACCCTACCCCTAACCCTAGGGATCCTAACCCTAACCCTAACCCTAGGGATCCTAACCCTAACCCTAAGTCTAGGGATCATAACCCTAACCCTAACCCTAGGGGTCCTAACCCTAACCCTAGCCCTAGGGATCCTAACCCTAACCCTAGCTATTTCTATTTATAGTGGGTTTTCTAGTTGATTTTGATGATTGTCAGCTGTCACACACTTCTCAGCATGCGTTTCAAAAACGCAAACGCAGGAAAAAATGCATGTAAACACGTCAAAACGCGTTTTTTTTACCACATGCAAAAACGCATGCGTCTAAAAAACGCAGCATTTGCACGCGTTTACATGCGTTTTTTTCACCACCTGCGTTTGCGTTTTAAACGCTGCGTTTTTAAACGCAAATGTGAAACTAGCCTTACTGTGTGCTGTGCTGTGGATCCTGTGTAATGAGCGGTCAGCGGTACCCAGTGACCGCTGGTGAAGAAGCTGCCGTGCCCGGAGTCTGCGGAGACCATCTGTTCACAGTCCGGGAGAAGGAGCCGTTACGCCGAGAGCAGGTGAGTATATTTACCTGTCCACGATCCACCCGCCGGACGCCGCTCCGTCTTCCGTGTCCTCTGCTGTGACTGTGCAGGTCAGAGGGCGCGATGACGTATAGTGCGCGCCGCCCTCTGCCTGAACAGTCAGTCAGTGCGGAGAGACGGGACGGTGAGGACCAGCGGGCAGAGACGAGAGGTGAGTATGTTTTTTTTTTGTTTGTTTTTTATTGCAGCAGCTGCAGCAGCATTTATATGTGGGCACAGTGTTATATGGAGCGAGCATCTATGGGGCCATAATGATTAATTGTATGGAGCATTATATGTGGCGGCACAGCTTTATAATATAAAGCTGTGCCGCCACATATAATGCTCCATACAATTCATTATTACCCCATAGATGCTCCATCTCATGGAGCATCTATGGGGTAATAATGAATTGTATGGAGCATTATATGTGGCGGCACAGCCTTATATGGAGCACCTATGGGGCAATATTCAATAATTGTATGGAGCATTATATGTGGCGGCACAGCCTTATATGGAGCATCTATGGGGCAATATTCAATAATGAATTGTATGGAGCATTATATGTGGTGGCACAGCTTTAAATGGAGCATCTATGGGGCAATATTCAATAATGAATTGTATGGAGCATTATATGTGGCGGCACAGCTTTATATGGAGCATCTATGGGGCAATATTCAATAATGAATTGTATGGAGCATTATATGCGGCGGCACAGCCTTATATGGAGCATCTATGGGGCAATATTCAATAATGAATTGTATGGAGCATTATATGTGGCGGCACAGCTTTAAATGGAGCATCTATGGGGCAATATTCAATAATGAATTGTATGGAGCATTATATGTGGCGGCACAGCTTTAAATGGAGCATCTATGGGGCAATATTCAATAATGAATTGTATGGAGCGTTATATGTGGTGGCACAGCTTTATATGGAGCATCCATGGGGCAATATTCAATAATGAATTGTATGGAGCATTATATGTGGCGGCACAGCTTTAAATGGAGCATCTATGGGGCAATATTCAATAATGAATTGTATGGAGCATTATATGTGGTGGCACAGCTTAATATGGAGCATCTATGGGGCAATATTCAATAATGAATTATATGGAGCATTATATGTGGCGGCACAGCTTTAAATGGAGCATCTATGGGGCAATATTCAATAATGAATTGTATGGAGCATTATATGTGGCAGCACAGCTTTAAATGGAGCATCTATGGGGCAATATTCAATAATGAATTGTATGGAGCGTTATGTGTGGTGCCACAGCTTTATATGGAGCATCCATGGGGCAATATTCAATAATGAATTGTATGGAGCATTATATGTGGCGGCACAGCTTTAAATGGAGCATCTATGGGGCAATATTCAATAATGAATTGTATGGAGCATTATATGTGGCGGCACAGCTTTATATGGAGCATCTATGGGGCAATATTCAATAATGAATTGTATGGAGCATTATATGTGGCGGCACAGCTTTATATGGAGCATCTATGGGGCAATATTCAATAATGAATTGTATGGAGCATTATATGTGGCGGCACAGCTTTATATGGAGCATCTATGGGGCAATATTCAATAATGAATTGTATGGAGCATTATATGTGGCGGCACAGCTTTATATGGAGCATCTATGGGGCAATATTCAATAATGAATTGTATGGAGCATTATATGTGGCGGCACAGCTTTATATGGAGCATCTATGGGGCAATATTCAATAATAAATTGTATGGAGCGTTATATGTGGCACAGCTTTATATGGAGCATCTATGGGGCAATAATGACCTGTATGGAGCATTATATGTGGCACATTGTTATATGGAGCATCTATGGGGCGGGGCCCAGGAAGATTTCTTGCACAGGGGCCCTCTGCAGTCTGTGTCCACCCCTGTGCCTGACTATTTGGAAAGCATTGTTCTCATCTATCACATGCATGTAAGCAGTTCTATTCTCCTTACACGTGGCTCAGCTTTAGCCATTTGTCTTTCTCCTCTGCTACTCCTGTCTTGCTCTCTACAACTAGAACTATTTCCGTGCTCAGTGTAGCTTATCTAAGTGTTGTCCACACTTATCTTTCTGAAATTAAGATTCCAGATAACCAATGTCACACAACTGTTTTTGGTACAGTTCACACCTTAGTTTCTGCTATTGATGTATTGCATCTCTGCAAGCAAGTTATAAGTTTGTCAATACACTTCCACTATATGGTATGTACTGCACCTCTTAAAGCAAGGTACTAGTTTGCCAATTCGTCTCTGTTACAGTGCAATTAACCATATCCATATTGCAAGGTTGTGATTGTAAATACAGCTACTATTCCTGTGTGTATCTGCATCTCTTCAGCAAGTTACCAGAGTGCCTGCAAATGTTCTGTTACTATTGTGTCTATCTGCACAACTGGCTCTGCTTCTTCTGGTATCTCTTGCACCATTTGTCAGTCTGTCATCCTGCATAACCTGCTGTACTGGACCTCGCTGATTCACTTGACATCTGACTAGACGCTCTCCAATGGACCATCGCCTCCAGTTCATGGTGAGCCTGTAACACTGTAAATAGCATGTGTTAACATGTGTCCTGTGTGTGACCAGGACCTGTGCAACATGTGTACAGTGCAATACTTGCGCATGTGAAGGTTATGTCCAGTGCACAAGTAAGACATGCTGTATGTAGCTTGTGTCCTATTTGTGAGTGGTAAGTGTGTAGCACGTGATCTATGTGTAAGAGGAGCATGTGTGCTAGTCCTGTATTGACTGGGTGTGACTGCCTTGTGTTTAGTGTCTGGGGCTGTGTATGGTATGTTCATAGTTTGCAAGTGGTGGTAAATGTCCCTAATAATTGTCTGATAGACTCTAATTAGCTACTAAAATAGTTGTCTCATCAGCTGATTCACCAAAAAGAGCATAAAATTTTAAAAAGAACACAGAAAAAAGACAGCCGTTCTTCCCAACACTAGGTCACAATACTAATGATCTACGGTACATGGCACTGCAGGCCTCCATTGTAATTGCAGAGGTAGCACAAGAATAAAATAGTGATGATACAACCACTTACAAATCTGCCATTCATGGAGGGGGTGGTTGTGTAGTATCTAGGTGACTGGCGCACTATACGGGCCTTATCCATGCGCATTTCTAATACTAAGCCACCACACATTCCATGGATGGTTGGTGTGTGAGTGGTGGTCTCATCAGTATTTTGCACCTGTGCTGCCTCCAGCTTTATCATGGAGGCTGCAGCATCCTGTAGGGCATTAGTATTGTGACCTAGTGTGTGTAAATATGGCTGCCTTTTTTCCTCATCAGCTGATTGCTCTTAAGAAGTTTTGTTTCTGACACACAAATGATTTTGGCAATAGAAAGCCAAAGCCATCCAAGCATTTCACCACCAGCATACACTGATTCAAATGAATGGCTGTCCATGTAATAAAGGAAATTGGAACAACTCAATGAAAATTCTCTTTTCTGGCCGATAGAAGTATGATTTTTGTGTCTATGTGCTTTATTAAAGGAAAAGGAGTGACATGGTTTTACAAGATAGCCTCTTGAAGAACTACCTGTGTGTCTTCTAGGTTGGTGATCCACATACAACGAAAGAAAGAAGGCGGCACTCACCCCGAAAATTGCTTGAAGGTGATGTTCTTTATTCAGGACATGAATGAATGAACATACGGCAGAGAGCCGGCTGGTAACAGATCGGGTGCGGAAAGGAGGTGAAGGACGACGGCCGTTTCGCGCCTGCGCGCTTCTACGGGTCCAAGTGTGGGAGTCGAAAGCGTCATTTCCTTTATAAGAAGCATGATGAGTGAATGTGCACAGGTGATTATAAAAACCAATTAAAACAACAAATCCACGAATGCGGATAAGCACTTAATAACTATTCAGAAGTTAATCTCAATTTAAATTAGACACTTATAGAAAAAGTCATTTATAAGAATATGGACATGTCCAATTTATCATTAAGTCCGGTTAAACCCTGAGCATTTGTTTCTAAGATCCATCGGGCTTCCCGTTGTAGCAAACATTTGTTGCGGTCGCCACCATTAGAAGGAGTATTAACTATTTCAAGTCCTGCAAAACGTAGCACGTTTGGATCGGCATTGTGCACGTCTTTAATATGCTGAATAAACCGAGGACAGCCTTTTTCAGATGTTATAGAATTAAAATGTTCTCTAAACCTGTGGAACATAGGGCGTATTGTCTTGCCGATATAATAAAATTGGCAAGGACAAGTGATGATATACACTACATACAGTGATTTACAGGTAATAAATTGGCGGACTATATGATGAATCGGACCTATACGAATTACTTTATCCAGGAGTCTTAAGTGGCAGAATTTACAATTTCCACATTTAAAATTCCCAATGGGCTGTGATTTTTTTAACCAAGTGCTATTATCAGGAGTCGTTAGGCGATTTTTTACTATCATATCGCCCAAATTTTTTGTCCGTTTATACGCGAATGTAGGGTGAACCGCCAAAGAAGGAGCTAAATCTCTATCATTCTTTAATACATGCCAGTTCTTATTAATGGCTGCATATATTGCTTTGTCCATTGGACTATGCACAAATGTAAAAACAAATTTCTCTATTTTCTCTTTTGAGTACTGTGCCGATTTCCTGCGATGGTTTAAGAGACTTTGTTGCGTAAGTTTTTTTACCCTATCTTCCGCTTTTGCCAAAACTTTAGAGGGATAGTTTCTATCTAAGAGATTCGTTTTTAATTTATTTATTTGTTCGTTAAATACCAGATCATTATTATTTAATTTTCTATAGCGAACCATTTGGCTATAGGGAATGCTGTGTTTAGTATGCAGGGGGTGAGCGCTGTTAAAATGGAGTAGATTATTAACTGCCGTGGGTTTTTTATATACACTTGTATTAATTTTACCATCAATTATGTTTAGCTTTACGTCTAGAAATTCAAGTGTATTTCCCCCATAGCATGCTATAAACTGCATATTCTCATCATTATTGGTATTAAGGTATGACACAAAGCTTTCAAAAATTGTTCTTGAACCGTCCCATACAATAAACACGTCATCGGCAAATCTTAAATATGTACGAATATGCTGTAAGTAAGGGTTATTAGATGAAGTTATATATTTCTCCTCAAAAGCCGCTAGGAACAAATTTGCAAATACACACGCGACGGGCGTACCCATCGCGGTTCCTGTGTGTTGTATAAACCACTTATCAAGAAACTTAAACGCGTTGTGCGAGAGAACAAATTTGAGGCTTTCGATAATGAAGTCAATGAAATCCTGATCTTTATCGGTATTAGCTAGAATCGTACGAATAGCCTCGATGCCTTTGTCTTGGGGAATTCTTGTATATAAACTGACGATATCAATTGAAACCAAAGAAAACGTTGGTTGCCAATCTACTGTTTGCATAGCAACTAAAAAGTTTCCGGAATCTTTAACAAAGGACGGGATTTTTTTCAAAAGAGGTTTAAGTAGCCAATCGAGGAATTTGGATAGTGGCTCCGTTAATGAGCCTATCCCCGAAATTATGGGGCGCCCCGGCGGTTTAGTAGCGTGCTTGTGTATTTTTGATAAACTATACCAGTTCGGAGTGGTGGGGTAATCTGGTAGAAGTTTTTCGGCTTTACTCTTGGCTAAGACCCCCTTAATAACATATTTATTCAATAATGTCCTTAGTTTTTCTTTATATTTGCTGGTAGGATTGCTGTCAAGCGGGGCATATGTGGCTTTATCATTTAATTGAGACATTGCTTCATCAATATAATAATTTCTATCCAAGATGACTATATTACCACCTTTATCTGCTTTTCTTATAATCGTATCATCTGTTGTGAATTCTGTGGCTGAGTTCACTTCTGTGGTCACAAGTGGTATTGCAGTCTCTGGGCTTCCTCCCTCAGGTGTTTTGGTGAGCTCGTTGGCTGCCTTGCTATTTAGCTCCACCTGAGCCTGTCTTCCTTGCTCCTTGTCATTGTTCCAGTGTTGGATCTGAGCTACTGCATCTTTCCTTGGGCCTGCTGCTCTGCTAGATAAGTGCTTCTAGTTTGTTTTCTGTTTTTTCTGTCCAGCTTGCTATTAACTTTTGCTGGAAGCTCTGAGAAGCAAAGGGGTGCACCGCCGTGCTGTTAGTTCGGCACGGTGGGTCTTTTTGCCCCTTTGCGTGGTTTTCGTTTTAGGGTTTTTTGTAGACTGCATAGTTCTCTTTGCTATCCTCGCTCTGTCTAGAATATCGGGCCTCACTTTGCTGAATCTATTTCATTTCTACGTTTGTCTTTTCATCTTGCTAACAGTCATTATATGTGGGGGGCTGCCTATTCCTTTGGGGTATTTCTCTGAGGTAAGTCAGGCTTGTATTTCTATCTTCAGGCTAGTCAGCTCCTCAGGCAGTGCCGAGTTGCATAGGTAGTGTTAGGCGCAATCCACTGCTGCTTATAGTTGTGTGAGGATAGATCAGGTACTGCAGTCTACAGAGATTCCACGTCTCAGAGCTCGTCCTATTGTTTTTGGTTATTGCCAGATCTCTGTATGTGCGCTGATTACTGCACGCTGTGTTGCCTGATTGCCAGCCATAACAGTACAAGGAGCCTCACCAATGATTCCCAATAGAGGGAAAAAAGAAATCCTGACATCATTTTTTTTTCTTAGCTCTGTCTTCAGTCTTCTTTTTCCCCTAGACATTAGAGTGCTTCAGGACACAGCTGTGGACATGGATATTCAGGCTCTGTGCTCCTCAATGGATAATCTCGTTGTAAATGTACAAAAGATTCAAGATACTATTGATCAGAAATCGATGCTAGAACCAAGAATTCCGATTCCTGATTTGTTTTTTGGTGACAGAACTAAGTTCCTGAGCTTCAGAAATAATTGTAAGCTATTTTTGGCCTTGAAACCTCATTCTTCTGGTAATCCTATTCAACAGGTTTTGATTATTATTTCTTTTTTGCGCGGCGACCCACAGGACTGGGCGTTTTCTCTTGCACCAGGAGATTCTGCATTGAGTAATGTTGATGCATTTTTCCAGGCGCTGGGATTGCTTTACGATGAGCCTAATTCAGTGGATCAGGCTGAGAAAAATCTGCTGGCTTTATGCCAGGGTCAGGATGATGTAGAAGTATATTGTCAGAAATTTAGGAAGTGGTCAGTACTCACTCTGTGGAATGAATCTGCACTAGCGGCTTTGTTCAGAAAGGGTCTCTCTGAAGCTCTTAAGGATGTAATGGTGGGATTTCCTATGCCTGCTGGTTTGAATGAGTCTATGTCCTTGGCCATTCAGATCGGTCGTCGCTTGCGCGAGCGTAAATCTGTGCACCATCTGGCGGTATTGTCTGAGAGTAAACCTGAGCCTATGCAGTGCGACAGGACTATGACTAAAGTAGAACGGCAAGAACACAGACGTCTGAACAGACCGTGTTTCTATTGTGGTGATTCTACTCATGCTATTTCTAATTGTCCTAAACGCACTAGGCGGTTCGATAGCTCTGCCGTTATTGGTACTGTACAGTCCAAATTCCTTTTGTCCATTACCTTAATGTGCTCTTTGTCATCGTATTCTGTCATGGCGTTTGTGGATTTAGGCGCTGCCCTGAATCTGATGGATTTGGATTATGCTAAACGTTGTGGATTTTTCTTGGAGCCTTTGCGGTGTCCTATTCCGTTGAGAGGAATTGATGCTACACCTTTGGCCAAGAATAAGCCTCAGTACTGGGCCCAGCTGACCATGTGCATTGCTCCTGCACATCAGGAAGTTATTCGCTTTCTGGTACTGCATAATTTGCATGATGTGGTCGTGTTGGGGTTGCCATGGCTACAAACCCATAATCCAGTATTGGATTGGAACTCTATGTCGGTAACCAGCTGGGGTTGTCAGGGAGTACATGGTGATGTTCCATTTTTGTCTATTTCGTCATCCATTCCTTCTGACATCCCAGAGTTCTTGTCGGACTTTCAGGATGTATTTGAAGAGTCCAAGTCTGATGCCCTACCTCCGCATAGGAATTGTGATTGTGCTATCGATTTGATTCCTGGTAGTAAATTCCCTAAGGGTCGTTTATTTAATTTGTCCGTACCTGAACACACCGCTATGCGCAGTTATGTGAAGGAGTCCCTGGAGAAGGGACATATTCGCCCATCGTCGTCACCATTGGGAGCAGGGTTCTTTTTTGTAGCCAAGAAGGATGGTTCGCTAAGACTGTGTATTGATTACCGCCTTCTTAATAAGATCACTGTTAAGTTTCAGTATCCCTTGCCATTGATTTCTGACTTGTTTGCTCGGATTAAGGGGGCTAGTTGGTTTACTAAGATTGATCTTCGTGGTGCGTATAATCTGGTGAGAATCAGGCAGGGAGATGAATGGAAAACGGCATTTAATACGCCCGAGGGTCATTTTGAGTATCTGGTGATGCCGTTCGGACTTGCCAATGCTCCATCTGTTTTTCAGTCTTTTATGCATGACATTTTCCGTGAGTATCTGGATAAATTCTTGATTGTTTACTTGGATGACATTTTGATCTTCTCAGATGATTGGGAGTCTCATGTGAAGCAAGTCAGAATGGTTTTCCAGGTACTGCGTGCTAATTCCTTGTTCGTGAAGGGATCAAAGTGTCTCTTCGGTGTGCAGAAAGTTTCATTTTTGGGGTTCATCTTTTCCCCTTCTACTATCGAGATGGATCCGGTTAAGGTTCAGGCCATCCAGGATTGGACTCAGCCGACATCTCTAAAAAGTCTGCAGAAATTCCTGGGCTTTGCTAATTTTTATCGTCGCTTCATCTGTAATTTTTCTAGCATTGCCAGACCATTGACCGATTTGACCAAGAAGGGTGCTGATTTGGTTAATTGGTCTTCTGCTGCCGTGGAAGCTTTTCAGGAGTTGAAGCGTCGTTTTTGCTGTGCCCCTGTGTTGTGTCAACCTGATGTTTCTCTTCCGTTCCAGGTCGAGGTTGATGCTTCTGAGATTGGTGCAGGGGTGGTTTTGTCACAGAGAGGTTCTGGTTGCTCAGTGTTCAAACCATGTGCTTTCTTTTCCAGGAAATTTTCTGCTGCTGAGCGTAATTATGATGTGGGCAACCGAGAGTTGCTGGCCATGAAGTGGGCATTCGAGGAGTGGCGTCATTGGCTTGAGGGTGCTAAGCATCGCGTGGTGGTTTTGACTGATCATAAGAACCTTACTTATCTTGAGTCTGCCAAGCGCTTGAATCCTAGACAGGCCCGTTGGTCGTTATTTTTTGCTCGTTTTGATTTTGTGATTTCATACCTTCCGGGCTCTAAAAATGTGAAGGCGGATGCTCTGTCTAGGAGTTTTGTGCCCGACTCTCCGGGGTTATCTGAGCCGGCGAGTATCCTCAAGGAAGGAGTCATTGTGTCTGCCATCTCCCCTGATTTGCGGAGAGTGTTGCAGAAATTTCAGGCTAATAAACCTGATCGTTGTCCGGCCGAGAAACTGTTCGTCCCTGATAGGTGGACTAGTAAAGTTATCTCTGAACTTCATTGTTCGGTGCTGGCCGGTCATCCAGGAATCTTTGGTACCAGGGAGTTGGTTGCTAGATCCTTCTGGTGGCCATCTCTGTCACGGGATGTGCGTGCTTTTGTGCAGTCCTGTGGAATTTGTGCTAGGGCTAAGCCCTGCTGTTCACGTGCCAGTGGGTTGCTTTTGCCCTTGCCGGTCCCGAAGAGGCCTTGGACACATATTTTGATGGATTTCATTTCTGACCTTCCCGTTTCTCAAAAAATGTCGGTCATTTGGGTGGTCTGTGATCGCTTTTCTAAAATGGTCCATCTGGTGCCCTTGGTTAAATTGCCTTCCTCCTCTGATTTGGTGCCATTGTTCTTCCAGCATGTGGTTCGTTTACATGGCATTCCTGAGAATATTGTTTCTGACAGAGGTTCCCAGTTTGTCTCGAGGTTCTGGCGAGCCTTTTGTGGTAGGATGGGCATTGACCTATCTTTCTCCTCGGCCTTCCATCCTCAGACTAATGGCCAGACCGAACGAACCAATCAGACCTTGGAAACATATCTGAGATGTTTTGTTTCCGCTGACCAGGATGATTGGGTGTCATTTTTGCCGTTGGCTGAGTTCGCCCTTAATAATCGGGCCAGCTCGGCTACCTTGGTCTCTCCATTTTTCTGCAATTCTGGGTTCCATCCTCGTTTCTCTTCAGGACAGGTTGAGTCTTCGGACTGTCCTGGTGTGGATTCTGTGGTGGACAGGTTGCAGCAGATCTGGACTCAGGTAGTGGACAATTTGACCTTGTCCCAGGAGAAGGCTCAGCTTTTCGCTAATCGCAGACGCCGTGTGGGACCCCGACTTCGTGTTGGGGATCTGGTTTGGTTATCTTCTCGTCATATTCCTATGAAGGTTTCCTCTCCTAAATTTAAACCTCGTTTTATTGGTCCGTATAGGATTTCTGAGATTCTCAATCCGGTGTCTTTTCGTCTGATCCTCCCAGACTCCTTTTCCATACATAATGTATTCCATAGGTCGTTGTTGAGGAGATACGTGGCACCTATGGTTCCATCTGTGGAGCCTCCTGCCCCTGTTTTGGTGGAGGGGGAATTGGAGTATATTGTGGAGAAGATTTTGGATTCTCGTGTCTCTAGACGGAAACTCCAGTATCTGGTCAAATGGAAGGGTTATGCTCAGGAAGATAATTCCTGGGTTTTTGCCTCTGATGTCCATGCCCCAGATCTTGTTCGTGCCTTTCATGTGGCTCATCCTGGTCGGCCTGGGGGTTCTGGTGAGGGTTCGGTGACCCCTCCTCAAGGGGGGGGTACTGTTGTGAATTCTGTGGCTGAGTTCACTTCTGTGGTCACAAGTGGTATTGCAGTCTCTGGGCTTCCTCCCTCAGGTGTTTTGGTGAGCTCGTTGGCTGCCTTGCTATTTAGCTCCACCTGAGTCTGTCTTCCTTGCTCCTTGTCATTGTTCCAGTGTTGGATCTGAGCTACTGCATCTTTCCTTGGGCCTGCTGCTCTGCTAGATAAGTGCTTCTAGTTTGTTTTCTGTTTTTTCTGTCCAGCTTGCTATTAACTTTTGCTGGAAGCTCTGAGAAGCAAAGGGGTGCACCGCCGTGCTGTTAGTTCGGCACGGTGGGTCTTTTTGCCCCTTTGCGTGGTTTTCGTTTTAGGGTTTTTTGTAGACTGCATAGTTCTCTTTGCTATCCTCGCTCTGTCTAGAATATCGGGCCTCACTTTGCTGAATCTATTTCATTTCTACGTTTGTCTTTTCATCTTGCTAACAGTCATTATATGTGGGGGGCTGCCTATTCCTTTGGGGTATTTCTCTGAGGTAAGTCAGGCTTGTATTTCTATCTTCAGGCTAGTCAGCTCCTCAGGCAGTGCCGAGTTGCATAGGTAGTGTTAGGCGCAATCCACTGCTGCTTATAGTTGTGTGAGGATAGATCAGGTACTGCAGTCTACAGAGATTCCACGTCTCAGAGCTCGTCCTATTGTTTTTGGTTATTGCCAGATCTCTGTATGTGCGCTGATTACTGCACGCTGTGTTGCCTGATTGCCAGCCATAACAATCATCCCATTGTTGTATATCCCGTATCGCTTTTTCCTCGCCATATGAAAGGTTTTTTAATGGGCGGGGATATACAAGAGCCTCTACTTCTTTAAGGACCAGATCTTGAAATAAGTCAATGGCGTTACCCGGAGAAATAGGGGGCATAAAAGATGACTGTATGCCACCTTTAAATGGTTCGTAATACGGAGGGATGTCATTCTCTGCAGCTTCATGTGATGGTGCAATATCAGATGTATCTAAATTAGCTAAAAGCCATACATTTTCAATATCTTGCTTATCTACTGAAGGAAACGCCATGAAACCTAGATTGCCAATGGTCACAGGGGTTTCTGTAGAGACATTATCACTAGGATTCTTTTTACTTTTATTATTACCAAAAAAATTTTTTAGATGTAGTTTTCTAGTTGCTTTGAATAAGTCGATTCTAAATTCAGTAAAATTAAACTCCTCTGGAATACAAAAATTCAAACCCAGCGAAAGCACGTTTTTTTGTTCGGGGGTTAAAGTCCTTTTCGATAGATTAATTATTTGAAGTTCATTTTTGTCAGTTGCTACTTCCTCCAAGATACTTGTTTCCGTTTTTTCTGGCCATTTGTTTTTTCGCCCACCGCGTCTAGTCTTCTTCCTAAAGGGACCTCCATTTGTGGGACGGTCGCTGCTGTATTTGCATGTTCTCCACTCTCTTCCATGCCGCTTGAATCAGAGTCGGTTATCCAACCATCTTTCTGTGCTTTGCGCTTATTAAATTTCCTTGATGGAATATTTCTCTGAAAGTTTTTTCTCTTATTCTTATTCCAGGTAAAGATCTGGCCTGAGGCGAAATCATTTTTATCTCGCAGAAATTTGTCCTTCTTCCTCTGTTTAGTGTCTATTTGGACAATCACTAATTTTTTATCCAGCTTTTTCAAAAATATTTTATGTTGGCTGTCAGTTGTTCTAGAGCTCAGTTCTTTTTTAGCGTTTTCAAGTTGCTCATAAAGAATTGCGTATTCCTTCTCATTTTGGGCGATAACAAGCGCCAGCAGATTCCGAGAGCACTGCAGGTGTATTTCTTCCCATGCCTTTTGAAAAGATTCATCTCCTGAAAACTGGGAAATTTCTTTGAAGACACGGAGTCCTCGTGGGACACGTCCACACTCTACATACGATTTCAAGGATTTAATAGTCCAGTAGAGTCTAATTTCTCTCTCAGCCAGAGAGTGTATTTTGATCTCCAATGTTTTAGTGCTTATCAGCGATAATTCATCTTTATGGTTACAATCCATAAAGAACTCCTCCGCACCCTCTCTGCCAGCCAGTAATCCGTACTCTGCTGACGTGCCTTGGTCCGAATCCATGCTGTCTTCATGATTAGTATCCATGTAAAAAACACACAACCACTTACAATGGTCTTACAGGTAATAAATTGGCGGACTATATGATGAATCGGACCTATACGAATTACTTTATCCAGGAGTCTTAAGTGGCAGAATTTACAATTTCCACATTTAAAATTCCCAATGGGCTGTGATGGGCTGTTACCAGCCGGCTCTCTGCCGTATGTTCATTCATTCATGTCCTGAATAAAGAACATCACCTTCAAGCAATTTTCGGGGTGAGTGCCGCCTTCTTTCTTTCGTTGTATGTGGATCACCATTATACTATATTCTATGGCAGAGCAACACCCATTCATTGCTGCTAGAAGCTACGCGCCGAATTATGTCCTGAATTGAATCCAGCTTGTGGAACGGAAAAGCCTGATATTCAGCCGTTCTAGTGCCTTCCTGATCTACGTTACTTTTGCTTTGCATAAACTTTTGCTGTACTGGGAATTGAGCACAGACTCGGCTTATAAAGACCATTGTACGTGGTTGTGTGTTTTTTGTCCATAATGGATACTAATCATGAAGACAGCATGGATTCGGACCAAGGCACGTCAGCAGAGTACGGATTACTGGCTGGCAGAGAGGGTGCGGAGGAGTTCTTTATGGATTGTAACCATAAAGATGAATTATCGCTGATAAGCACTAAAACATTGGAGATCAAAATACACTCTCTGGCTGAGAGAGAAATTAGACTCTACTGGACTATTAAATCCTTGAAATCGTATGTAGAGTGTGGACGTGTCCCACGAGGACTCCGTGTCTTCAAAGAAATTTCCCAGTTTTCAGGAGATGAATCTTTTCAAAAGGCATGGGAAGAAATACACCTGCAGTGCTCTCGGAATCTGCTGGCGCTTGTTATCGCCCAAAATGAGAAGGAATACGCAATTCTTTATGAGCAACTTGAAAACGCTAAAAAAGAACTGAGCTCTAGAACAACTGACAGCCAACATAAAATATTTTTGAAAAAGCTGGATAAAAAATTAGTGATTGTCCAAATAGACACTAAACAGAGGAAGAAGGACAAATTTCTGCGAGACAAAAATGATTTCGCCTCAGGCCAGATCTTTACCTGGAATAAGAATAAGAGAAAAAACTTTCAGAGAAATTTTCCATCAAGGAAATTTAATAAGCGCAAAGCACAGAAAGATGGTTGGATAACCGACTCTGATTCAAGCGGCATGGAAGAGAGTGGAGAACATGCAAATACAGCAGCGACCGTCCCACAAATGGAGGTCCCTTTAGAAAGAAGACTAGACGCGGTGGGCGAAAAAACAAATGGCCAGAAAAAACGGAAACAAGTATCTTGGAGGAAGTAGCAACTGACAAAAATGAACTTCAAATAATTAATCTATCGAAAAGGACTTTAATCCCCGAACAAAAAAACATGCTTTCGCTGGGTTTGAATTTTTGTATTCCAGAGGAGTTTAATTTTACTGAATTTAGAATCGACTTATTCAAAGCAACTAGAAAACTACATCTAAAAAAATTTTTTGGAAATAATAAAAGTAAAAAGAATCCTAGTGATAATGTCTCTACAGAAACCCCTGTGACCATTGGCAATCTAGGTTTCATGGCGTTTCCTTCAGTAGATAAGCAAGATATTGAAAATGTATGGCTTTTAGCTAATTTAGATACATCTGATATTGCACCATCACATGAAGCTGCAGAGAATGACATCCCTCCGTATTACGAACCATTTAAAGGTGGCATACAGTCATCTTTTATGCCCCCTATTTCTCCGGGTAACGCCATTGACTTATTTCAAGATCTGGTCCTTAAAGAAGTAGAGGCTCTTGTATATCCCCGCCCATTAAAAAACCTTTCATATGGCGAGGAAAAAGCGATACGGGATATACAACAATGGGATGATACGATTATAAGAAAAAGCAGATAAAGGTGGTAATATAGTCATCTTGGATAGAAATTATTATATTGATGAAGCAATGTCTCAATTAAATGATAAAGCCACATATGCCCCGCTTGACAGCAATCCTACCAGCAAATATAAAGAAAAACTAAGGACATTATTGAATAAATATGTTATTAAGGGGGTCTTAGCCAAGAGTAAAGCCGAAAAACTTCTACCAGATTACCCCACCACTCCGAACTGGTATAGTTTACCAAAAATACACAAGCACGCTACTAAACCGCCGGGGCGCCCCATAATTTCGGGGATAGGCTCATTAACGGAGCCACTATCCAAATTCCTCGATTGGCTACTTAAACCTCTTTTGAAAAAAATCCCGTCCTTTGTTAAAGATTCCGGAGACTTTTTAGTTGCTATGCAAACAGTAGATTGGCAACCAACGTTTTCTTTGGTTTCAATTGATATCGTCAGTTTATATACAAGAATTCCCCAAGACAAAGGCATCGAGGCTATTCGTACGATTCTAGCTAATACCGATAAAGATCAGGATTTCATTGACTACATTATCGAAAGCCTCAAATTTGTTCTCTCGCACAACGCGTTTAAGTTTCTTGATAAGTGGTTTATACAACACACAGGAACCGCGATGGGTACGCACCGTCGCGTGTGTATTTGCAAATTTGTTCCTAGCGGCTTTTGAGGAGAAATATATAACTTCATCTAATAACCCTTACTTACAGCATATTCGTACATATTTAAGATTTGCCGATGACGTGTTTATTGTATGGGACGGTTCAAGAACAATTTTTGAAAGCTTTGTGTCATACCTTAATACCAATAATGATGAGAATATGCAGTTTACAGCATGCTATGGGGGAAATACACTTGAATTTCTAGACGTAAAGCTAAACATAATTGATGGTAAAATTAATACAAGTGTATATAAAAAACCCACGGCAGTTAATAATCTACTCCATTTTAACAGCGCTCACCCCCTGCATACTAAACACAGCATTCCCTATAGCCAAATGGTTCGCTATAGAAAATTAAATAATAATGATCTGGTATTTAACGAACAAATAAATAAATTAAAAACGAATCTCTTAGATAGAAACTATCCCTCTAAAGTTTTGGCAAAAGCGGAAGATAGGGTAAAAAAACTTACGCAACAAAGTCTCTTAAACCATCGCAGGAAATCGGCACAGTACTCAAAAGAGAAAATAGAGAAATTTGTTTTTACATTTGTGCATAGTCCAATGGACAAAGCAATATATGCAGCCATTAATAAGAACTGGCATGTATTAAAGAATGATAGAGATTTAGCTCCTTCTTTGGCGGTTCACCCTACATTCGCGTATAAACGGACAAAAAA
Organism: Ranitomeya imitator; assembly: GCF_032444005.1. NCBI lineage: Eukaryota > Metazoa > Chordata > Amphibia > Anura > Dendrobatidae > Ranitomeya > Ranitomeya imitator. The sequence goes on from NC_091284.1 coordinate 740,581,704, forward strand.
TTTGGGCGATATGATAGTAAAAAATCGCCTAACGACTCCTGATAATAGCACTTGGTTAAAAAAATCACAGCCCATTGGGAATTTTAAATGTGGAAATTGTAAATTCTGCCACTTAAGACTCCTGGATAAAGTAATTCGTATAGGTCCGATTCATCATATAGTCCGCCAATTTATTACCTGTAAATCACTGTATGTAGTGTATATCATCACTTGTCCTTGCCAATTTTATTATATCGGCAAGACAATACGCCCTATGTTCCACAGGTTTAGAGAACATTTTAATTCTATAACATCTGAAAAAGGCTGTCCTCGGTTTATACAGCATATTAAAGACGTGCACAATGCCGATCCAAACGTGCTACGTTTTGCAGGACTTGAAATAGTTAATACTCCTTCTAATGGTGGCGACCGCAACAAATGTTTGCTACAACGGGAAGCCCGATGGATCTTAGAAACAAATGCTCAGGGTTTAACCGGACTTAATGATAAATTGGACATGTCCATATTCTTATAAATGACTTTTTCTATAAGTGTCTAATTTAAATTGAGATTAACTTCTGAATAGTTATTAAGTGCTTATCCGCATTCGTGGATTTGTTGTTTTAATTGGTTTTTATAATCACCTGTGCACATTCACTCGTCATGCTTCTTATAAAGGAAATGACGCTTTCGACTCCCACACTTGGACCCGTAGAAGCGCGCAGGCGCGAAACGGCCGTCGTCCTTCACCTCCTTTCCGCACCCGATCTGTTACCAGCCGGCTCTCTGCTGTATGTTCATTCATTCATGTCCTGAATAAAGAACATCACCTTCAAGCAATTTTCGGGGTGAGTGCCACCTTCTTTCTTTCGTTGTATGTGGATCACCATTATACTATATTCTATGGCAGAGCAACACCCATTCATTGCTGCTAGAAGCTACGTGCCGAATTATGTCCTGAATTGAATCCAGCTTGTGGAACGGAAAAGCCTGATATTCAGCCGTTCTAGTGCCTTCCTGATCTACGTTACTTTTGTCTTCTAGGTTGGCCTGCCAAACTCATTTTCAGAGGCGTGCCTTAGGCACCCCATTCTGATATTGAATGAGAACATATAGGAGTGGAGGAATTAATTAAATAAAATTAACACCATGATTTCCAATGAGCACTATGACCATTTTAATTTTTAAAAGAAAATGGTTAGATTTAGTAGAGTGTAATACAAGCCTATTTTGCAACTGTATAATGGCTGTAAATTATGGATGCTCAAATGGTCAAATCACCTAAATGAACTGCATCATAGATGCAACCATATTGTGTTTGTTGTAACATACCTAGTGAGTGACATCCAAGAGGTATGATGGTACTGTGCCACATTTTATGAATATTTGTAAGTCATGTCTTATGAACTACAATTACAACTTTAGAAAATTATTTCTCTTATGGTAACAGAAACGTCCTGTCTGACGAAGTGCGGAAAGTCTGTGAGAGGTTTCGTATCAATGTACTTAATTGTGGAAGTCATTGCTTTCTATAATTTAGGTTCTGAAACCCTGTTGTGTTTCCCAAGGGGGTACTTTCAATGTCTCTAGAGGGTATTTATTGATTGATTGTATCTACAGCCTTGGAAGTACTTGGATGTAATTTGTTGCGGTACTTGGTTTAGAGACATTTGGCTTAGAAAGTTGTATGATATCTGTATTGGTCCTTTATTTTCTTGCAGCATTCTCAAACACATTTAGGCTTTCCTTATATAAACAGTAAGCCATTATTCAGTATTCTTAAGGCTATATTTTTGGGTATTCTCAACACACATCACTTAGCCGGAGTGGCTCTGATCTCATTTTACATGTCTCATGTTGGGAGATTGTTTTCTCATTGTTTTGAGCATAACTGATATTTTGCACAGAAACATATATGGAGTCTTTATGTCTGGTATCTCTGAAGTGGAAACAATCAAACCATTCAACGTCCAAAAAACACACTTCCTCTTTATCTAAATCAGGCAGTCTTCACTCACAAATAGAAAGCTCACTTTTTGCACTATTATGGAAACCAGGAAATATCTCCTTTTTGACAGATGTATCTTTTTTAATACCCGGGACTAATTCTCCAAATTTTACCATTTCACAGTCTCGTGCAGATACCTGTAAGTCAATACGTCATATTAAGATGTCAACCATAATTACACCATTTTCTAGCTATAGTTAGGTACTGAAATATTTAGACAGTGAGCGAATCTTCGTGTTTTGGGCTCTGCATGCCACTATATTTCATTTAAAATGAAACTACTGAGATGCAATTGAAGTGCAGATTTTCAAGATTAATTAAAGGGATTGAATAAAAATGTCCTGTGAAACATTTAGGAATTGCAACCATTTTTCTACAAAGCTTAGTTTGTTCAACTCAATGCTCAATTTTAATACTTTGCAAAGAATCCTTTGCAGGCAATGACTGTCTGAGGAATGGAAGCAATGGATCATGTCACCAAACCTTTACTGCAGATGACTTCAGTTGTTGCTTGCTTCTGGATCTTTATGTCTTAAGTTTTGTCTTAAACATGTGAAATGCAGGTTTGATGGGGTTGAGATGCAGTGATTGACTCAGCCATTGCAGAATATTCCAGTTCTTTGCCTTACAAAACTCATGTGTTGCTTTCGCAGTATGTTTTGGGTCATTGTCCATCTATACTGTGAAGCGCCATCCAATCAACCTTGCAGAACCTATAGCCCTGTACACTTTGGAATTCATCAGACTGCTTCTGTCTTCAGTCACATCATCAATAAGCACCTGGTGACCCAGTGCAATTAAAAGACATGCATTCCCATGACATCACATTGCCTCCACAATGGTTTACAGAGAATGTGGTGTGCTTTGGATCATGAACCATTACAAGCCTTCTCCATGCTTTCTTCTTCCCATGCTTTCGGGATAGGTTGATTTTAGTTTGTTTTTGGGCAAAGTCTAGTTTGAGCTTTCTATTTTTAAGGCTGATTAATAGTTTTCATGTTGTGGTGAACCTCTGTATTTGCACTCATGAAGTCTTCTCTTCATGGAAGACTTAGATACTGAAACACCTGCTTTCTTACAGCATTCTCAAACAAATGTAGGCCTTCCTTATACAAATAGTAAGCAATTATTCAGTATTATTAAGGCTATATTCTTTGGTATTCTTCACTTGAGTGTCTGTTTTCTGAACCTTGGAAAGAATTCTGCGATAATCCACCACTGTTGTCTCCTGTGGACTGTGGACGTCCATGGCTTTTTGAGTTCCCAAGTTTTTTTTTTTTTGCAGAATGTACCAAACTGTTGATTTCCCACTCCTTAGATTTCTGCTCTCTGGTGTATTTCTTCTTTTTTCAGTCTAACAATGGTCTGTTTCACTTACATTGAGAGTTCCCTTGACCACACATTATGGGTTGACAGCAAAAACTTCCAAATGCAAATGCCACACCTGGAGTCAGCCCCAGACCTTCTACCTGCTTAACCACTGCCTCCCAGCCTGTATTCAACTTCATGACGGGGCCAAATTTTACAATTCTGACCAGTGTTAATTTATGTGGTAATAACTTTAGAATGTTTCGACAGATCCCACTGATTCTAAGACTGTTTTTTTTTATAACATATTGTACTTTGTGAACGTGGTAAAATTTATTCGGAATGAATTGCATTTATTTGTGAAAAAAATGAAATTTTGAAAAAACTTTGAAAATTTTACAATTTTTTATGTTTCTGCCCTTAAATCAGAGTGATATCATACAAAATAGTTAATAAATAACATTTCCCTGTTGTCGATTTTTTATCAGCACAATTTTTGAAATATAACTTTTTTTTATTAGGAAGTAAAAAGGGTTAAAATTTCAAGGACCAGAGGGAGGAATTTCCAGATCTCCACTTCTCATGCAGAGGCGTAGCTAGAGCTTTTGCCGCCCGGGGCTGTTCCCGAGTTTGGCGCCCCCCCCCCCGGCTCAATACACACAAAGGTTACCAAAAACGGTTTTCCTGTTTTGTAGAACTTAAACTGGGCCTAATGGTGTCACCCCCACATGCCACACCTGTGACTTAATACCACCACACCATGACCAGGCCACATAGTGACCGAATAATACTACATACAAGGGACAAATACCACAACACCATTTCCAGACCACATATTACCACCACGTAGTGACTGAATACTACAATACTGATCAGTAATAAAAAAAACCCCACAATACTATCACCATAAGTGCCAGTATTCACAGGAGATCTGTACTTAGTATGCAGTGTCTGTGTAGAGGTAATACAGAGATCACTGGTGACATTATACACAGGACCTCTATATAGTATACAGTGTATAGTGTCAGTGTATAGGTAACACTGACTCACCAGTGACGTCTCTAGGTGAAGTCCTTCATCTTTCATCCAGCACAGACCGCCATCATTCCTTCCAGCCAGGACTCGTTTCTGCAGGAAATAACACAGTTATCTCGAGCTCCGCTTGCAGAACACATTACTTAATTTTTCACAACTTCTACATTACATCACATGAAGAAAAAAAGGCGATATAGTGTCACTCTGCACAGTAACAGGACCGCCCCCCCATTTAAAACAGTATACTCAAAAAATAAAATAAATACATCACTGCAGTAATAATATCCCTTAATTAGCCCCTATGGTAATAATATTCCCCACCCTGGCCCCGTTTAGCTCATTCCTGGCTCCAGCCATATGTTCTCGCATCCTGCCCTCATGAGTATCCATTCTACCCCATATGATCTCCACATCCTGCCCCACCAGCCTCCATCGTATCCGTCCTGCCCCATGATCCAATCCTGCCCCGTGTCTCCAATCATGCCCCGTATCTACATTCTGCCCATGCCTCAAGTCCTGCCCCCAGTGTGTCCAGCATATTACCCCCATGTTGTCCAGCAATCTGCCCCAGTGTGTCCAGCATATTACCCCCATGTTGTCCAGCAATCTGCCCCAGTGTGTCCAGCATATTACCCCCATGTTGTCCAGCAATCTGCCCCAGTGTGTCCAGCATATTACCCCTAGTGTGTCCAGCAATCTGCCCCAGTATGTCCAGCACTGCCCCCAGTGTGTCCAGCAATCTGCCCCAGTGTCCAGCCTTTCCCCAGTGTGTCCAGCAGTCTGCCCCAGTGTGTCCAGCATATTACCCCCAGTGTCCAGCATTGCCCCAGTGTGTCCAGCATATTACCCCCAGTGTGTCCAGCAATCTGCCCCAGTGTCCAGCATTGCCCCAGTGTGTCCAGAAGTCTGCCCCAGGGTCTCCAGCATTGCCTCAATGTGTCCAGAAATCTGCCCCAGGGTCTCCAGTATTGCCCCAGTGTGTCCAGCAATCTGCCCCAGTGTCCAGCATTGCCCCAGTGTGTCCAGAAGTCTGCCCCAGGGTCTCCAGCATTGCCTCAATGTGTCCAGAAATCTGCCCCAGGGTCTCCAGTATTGCCCCGGTGTATCCAGCAATCTGCCCCATGGTCTCCTGTATTGCCCTAGTGTGTCCAGCAATCTGCCCCATGGTCTCCAGTATTGCCCCAGTGTGTCCAGCAATCTGCCCCATAGTCTCCTGTATTGCCCCAGTGTGTCCAGCAATCTGCCCCATGGTCTCATGTATTGCCCCAGTGTGTCCAGCAATCTGCCCCATGGTCTCATGTATTGCCCCAGTGTGTCCAGCAATCTGCCCCATGGTCTCCAGTATTGCCCCAGTGTGTCCAGCATTGCCCCAGCCCCAGACAGTCAGACATAAAGAAAAAAAAAAAAAGTAAAATCCTCACCTCTCCCGTTCCTAGCGCAGGTCCGGTGCAGTCAGCGTCTCTCCGGCTCTGCGACGCTCAGGACAGAGAGGCAGAGCGGCGCGCACAGTAGTGACGTCATCGCGCCCTCTGCTCTGAGACGTCGCAGAGTCAGAGGACGCTGCAGCTGCCGGCGCCGCAGGAACCAGGAGAGGTGAGTATAGAGCGGGGGGCGGGGTCCGGTGGTGGGGGGAGCTGGCCCTGGTCGTGGCGGCGGACGGCGCCGCCCGAAGATTTAAAGGGGCGTCTTTTTTTTTTTTTTTTTTTCTTTTCCTGCAGCGCCGGCCGCCCCCCGCATTGTGCCGCCTGGGGCGGACCGCCCCCCCCGCACCCCCCTTCCTACGCCACTGTTCTCATGGTTTGCATATTTGCAACTATGTTCTTTCGTGTTGTCCCTCCACCCGGCTCCTTTAAATGAGACAGATCTGACACCACTGGAATCATTGATGATGCAAGAGACGAGCCCTGCACACTCAGTCTCACAAGTATACTAAATTCTTATGTCATGGTTTGCCTTGGATTGGGAACGGGAGATTGGGCTAGAGTTTTCTTTTGAGCAAAGGAAAAAAACTTTCTTTTGTGCACACAGGCTTCCTTTGGCTTGTAGGGCTCAGGAAACAAACTTTAAACTTTTAACTAGGTGGTACAGATGTCCAGCCCACCTTCATAAGATATATCCACTGGTATCTGACCTCTGCTGGAGATGCGAGGCATCTGAAGGTACAATGCTCCACATCTGGTGGGATTGTCCACCAATTAAAAGACTTTGGAATAAGGTCTTTGAAATTTATTCAAAGGTTTCTGGTGACATCATTCAAAGTAACCCACAGCTGGGCCTACTGTTAATGATCGCAGGCTCCTTCAGGAGCATCAAGGTAAGACTCCTAAAGCATTGCATACTATCATTCCTGGCATTCTAAGACAGCCCCAAGTATCGGGGATTGGATAGTTGAAATGGATTTCCTATGTAGGATGGAGAGGTTATCCACCATTACGACACAGCGTGAGGATACGTTTTACAAAACATGGCAGGAATTTCCAGATCTCCACTTCTCATGCAGAGGCGTAGCTAGAGCTTTTGCCGCCCGGGGCTGTTCCCGAGTTTGGCGCCCCCCCGGCTCAATACACACAAAGGTTACCAAAAACGGTTTTCCTGTTTTGTAGAACTTAAACTGGGCCTAATGGTGTCACCCCCACATGCCACACCTGTGACTTAATACCACCACACCATGACCAGGCCACATAGTGACCGAATAATACTACATACAAGGGACAAATACCACAACACCATTTCCAGACCACATATTACCACCACATAGTGACTGAATACTACAATACTGATCAGTAATAAAAAAAAACCCACAATACTATCACCATAAGTGCCAGTATTCACAGGAGATCTGTACTTAGTATGCAGTGTCTGTGTAGAGGTAATACAGAGATCACTGGTGACATTATACACAGGACCTCTATATAGTATACAGTGTATAGTGTCAGTGTATAGGTAACACTGACTCACCAGTGACGTCTCTAGGTGAAGTCCTTCATCTTTCATCCAGCACAGACCGCCATCATTCCTTCCAGCCAGGACTCGTTTCTGCAGGAAATAACACAGTTATCTCGAGCTCCGCTTGCAGAACACATTACTTAATTTTTCACAACTTCTACATTACATCACATGAAGAAAAAAAGGCGATATAGTGTCACTCTGCACAGTAACAGGACCGCCCCCCCATTTAAAACAGTATACTCAAAAAATAAAATAAATACATCACTGCAGTAATAATATCCCTTAATTAGCCCCTATGGTAATAATATTCCCCACCCTGGCCCCGTTTAGCTCATTCCTGGCTCCAGCCATATGTTCTCGCATCCTGCCCTCATGAGTATCCATTCTACCCCATATGATCTCCACATCCTGCCCCACCAGCCTCCATCGTATCCGTCCTGCCCCATGATCCAATCCTGCCCCGTGTCTCCAATCATGCCCCGTATCTACATTCTGCCCATGCCTCAAGTCCTGCCCCCAGTGTGTCCAGCATATTACCCCCATGTTGTCCAGCAATCTGCCCCAGTGTGTCCAGCATATTACCCCCATGTTGTCCAGCAATCTGCCCCAGTGTGTCCAGCATATTACCCCCATGTTGTCCAGCAATCTGCCCCAGTGTGTCCAGCATATTACCCCTAGTGTGTCCAGCAATCTGCCCCAGTATGTCCAGCACTGCCCCCAGTGTGTCCAGCAATCTGCCCCAGTGTCCAGCCTTTCCCCAGTGTGTCCAGCAGTCTGCCCCAGTGTGTCCAGCATATTACCCCCAGTGTCCAGCATTGCCCCAGTGTGTCCAGCATATTACCCCCAGTGTGTCCAGCAATCTGCCCCAGTGTCCAGCATTGCCCCAGTGTGTCCAGAAGTCTGCCCCAGGGTCTCCAGCATTGCCTCAATGTGTCCAGAAATCTGCCCCAGGGTCTCCAGTATTGCCCCAGTGTGTCCAGCAATCTGCCCCAGTGTCCAGCATTGCCCCAGTGTGTCCAGAAGTCTGCCCCAGGGTCTCCAGCATTGCCTCAATGTGTCCAGAAATCTGCCCCAGGGTCTCCAGTATTGCCCCGGTGTATCCAGCAATCTGCCCCATGGTCTCCTGTATTGCCCTAGTGTGTCCAGCAATCTGCCCCATGGTCTCCAGTATTGCCCCAGTGTGTCCAGCAATCTGCCCCATAGTCTCCTGTATTGCCCCAGTGTGTCCAGCAATCTGCCCCATGGTCTCATGTATTGCCCCAGTGTGTCCAGCAATCTGCCCCATGGTCTCATGTATTGCCCCAGTGTGTCCAGCAATCTGCCCCATGGTCTCCAGTATTGCCCCAGTGTGTCCAGCATTGCCCCAGCCCAAGACAGTCAGACATAAAGAAAAAAAAAAAAAGTAAAATCCTCACCTCTCCCGTTCCTAGCGCAGGTCCGGTGCAGTCAGCGTCTCTCCGGCTCTGCGACGCTCAGGACAGAGAGGCAGAGCGGCGCGCACAGTAGTGACGTCATCGCGCCCTCTGCTCTGAGACGTCGCAGAGTCAGAGGACGCTGCAGCTGCCGGCGCCGCAGGAACCAGGAGAGGTGAGTATAGAGCGGGGGGCGGGGTCCGGTGGTGGGGGGAGCTGGCCCTGGTCGTGGCGGCGGACGGCGCCGCCCGAAGATTTAAAGGGGCGTCTTTTTTTTTTTTTTTTTTTCTTTTCCTGCAGCGCCGGCCGCCCCCCGCATTGTGCCGCCTGGGGCGGACCGCCCCCCCCGCACCCCCCTTCCTACGCCACTGTTCTCATGGTTTGCATATTTGCAACTATGTTCTTTCGTGTTGTCCCTCCACCCGGCTCCTTTAAATGAGACAGATCTGACACCACTGGAATCATTGATGATGCAAGAGACGAGCCCTGCACACTCAGTCTCACAAGTATACTAAATTCTTATGTCATGGTTTGCCTTGGATTGGGAACGGGAGATTGGGCTAGAGTTTTCTTTTGAGCAAAGGAAAAAAACTTTCTTTTGTGCACACAGGCTTCCTTTGGCTTGTAGGGCTCAGGAAACAAACTTTAAACTTTTAACTAGGTGGTACAGATGTCCAGCCCACCTTCATAAGATATATCCACTGGTATCTGACCTCTGCTGGAGATGCGAGGCATCTGAAGGTACAATGCTCCACATCTGGTGGGATTGTCCACCAATTAAAAGACTTTGGAATAAGGTCTTTGAAATTTATTCAAAGGTTTCTGGTGACATCATTCAAAGTAACCCACAGCTGGGCCTACTGTTAATGATCGCAGGCTCCTTCAGGAGCATCAAGGTAAGACTCCTAAAGCATTGCATACTATCATTCCTGGCATTCTAAGACAGCCCCAAGTATCGGGGATTGGGTAGTTGAAATGGATTTCCTATGTAGGATGGAGAGGTTATCCACCATTACGACACAGCGTGAGGATACGTTTTACAAAACATGGCAGGAATGGATTATGTTTCATGAATCGCTGGAATTCCTAACACTCATAAAGACAAATTAGCGGAGTAGGGTAGAACAGAAAGGCAGTTAACACAAACGGGGTAGAGTCAACTCTCCTCATACTTCACCAGGGCCGGCGTCAGCACCCGGCGTACCTGGGCAAATGCCGGGGCCCTGAACAAATGGGGGGCCCACTCGTGGCCAGGATACCAGGGAGCCCGGGCTGCTCCCCCAGCAGCTTCGCCACTACTTGAGCTCAGCCGTCACTTAAATAAACATGGCCGTGCACAGTGCACTCTGCAGCGATGTCTCTGCTTCTGCTAGTAAGGACGCGGCCGGGCGGACACACAAGCAAAGTTAAAGGCACAGTGTCTGCCTGACCGCATCATTAGTAACAGACACAGCTCCAGCGTGCACTGTGGGTGGCCATGTCTGTTTAAGTGACGGCCATCGATCAAGCAGCGCTCCCTCCATATCCACATGCCAGAGGAGCCTGATGGGTGACAAGCCTGGGGGAGGTGAGTGAGGCTTGTGTCTGACTGTATGTCTGGGTATGCCTGTATGATGTGCATATCTGTGTATATCAGTGTGTTTGACTGTACATACTGTATTTATGTATTTTTGTGAATTTGTCTTCAAATATATGTATGTAAATTTCTGCGTATTGTATGTGTATATCTGTGTATTGTATTTGTGTGCATGTCTGCGTATTGCATGTGTATGTCTGCGTATTGTGTGTGTGTGTGCATGTCTGCGTATTGTGTGTGTGCGCATGTCTGCGTATTGTGTGTGTGTGTGCGCATGTCTGCGTATTGTGTGTGTGTGTGCATGTCTGAGTGCTGTGTGTGTGTGCATGTCTGAGTACTGTATGTGTGTGCAGCATGTCTGCGTACTGTATGTCTATGTCTGCATATTGTGTGTGTGTGTGTGTGCGCGCATGTCTGCGTATTGTGTGTGTGCATGTCTGAGTGCTGCGTGTGTGTGTGCATGTCTGAGTACTGTATGTGTGTGCAGCATGTCTGCGTACTGTATGTGTTTGTCTGTGTATTGTGTGTGTGTGTATGTCTGCGTATTGTGTGTGTGCATGTCTGCGTATTTGTGTGTGTGTGCATGTCTGCGTATTTGTGTGTGTGCATGTCTGCGTATTGTGTGTGTGTGAGTGCGCATGTCTGCATACTGTAGATGTGTGTGTATGTCTGCGTATTGTGTGTGTGCATATCTGCCTATGTGAAGGATGAGGGGGAAGGCTAGGCCCTATGTAGTATATCTATAGTTCTCCTCCGTATCTGTGCATCATGAATCGTGGTATGTGGGCCCACTGAGACTCTTTTGCCCGGGGCCCACAAAATCCTGGAGCCGGCCCTGTACTTCACCCCTCAGTTCCCTTCTCTTCCCCCTACCCCACCACTTTCTTAAATCCTCCTTATTCAGACGCCCCTATTTCCTCCTTTCTCTTTTTTCCGTACCTTCTATTACCTACTCTTCTTCTTTTCATCCTATTTGTTTATCAAATGTTTATGATGATAAGGAATATGATACTCAAGACAGCATTATGGCAACTGTCTGGACAATCAATTAATGGTTATTGAGTGAATCCAACTCATGTAAGGCGGTTATGCTTTACCTGATTGTCTTGCCATTTTACTTGACTATTTTTTTGCTATTTTTTACTATTTTTTGCTTTTCCTTGTCTTTGCATGGATACTTTTAACTTTTTGTATGTTATATACTGTATGAAAATATTCAATAAAAACTGTTTAAGAGAAAATTTCGAGGACCACATCACGTTTGAAGTGATTTTGAGGGGCCTATATGACAGAAAATACCCAAAAGTGACACCATTCTAAAATTCCACAAAAAATTTACTTTAGACCCAAATTTTTTAATTTTTGCAGGGGTACCAGGAAACAAAGACCACATAATTTGTTGTGCATTTTCTCCTGAGCATGCTGATATGTGGTATATCCCATATGTGGATGAAAACCACTGTTACAGCACATGGCAGGGCTGAGAATGGAAGAAGCGCCATTTGATTTTTTGAATGTATAATTGGCTAGAATAATTAGACACCATGTTGTGTTTGGAAAGCCCTTGATGTTCCTAAACAGTAGATACTGCCCACAATTCACACAATTTTGGAAACTAACCTACTGAAGGAATGTATTGAGATGTGTGTTGAGCACCTATGAAGGTGCTTCACAAAAGTTTATAACGTTGAGCCATGAAAGTAAAAAATCAAATTTTACCCACAAAAATGTTTTGTTTACCCCCAAATTTGGCCTTTTCACAAAGGTTAACAGGAGAAATTGCACCATAAAACTTATTGTGCAATTTCTAATGAGTATGCCGATACCACACATGTATGGGAAAACTACTGTTTGAGCACACAGCAGGGCTTGGAAGGGAATAAGGCTACGTTCACATTAGCGTTGCGCGCCGGTGCGTCGGCGACGCAACGCACGACGCAACGCGCGACGCACCAAAAACGCGCGCAAAAACGCTGCGTTTTGCGTCGCGTGCGTCGTTTTTTGACGAAAATCGGACGCACGAAAAATGCAACTTGTTGCATTTTCGTGCGTCCGACGCTAGCGTCGAAAACGACGCACATGTCGAAAAACGCAAACAAAAAAACGCACGCGTCCCCTATGTTAAACATAGGGGCGCGTCGCCGCTGCATCGCCGACGCAACAGCGACGCACATTAGCGTAACGCTAATGTGAACGTAGCCTAAGCGCCATTTGACTTTTTGAATGCAAAATTTGTTGGATTACTTAGCAGATACCATGTCACTATTGGACAGCCCCTGTTGTACCTAAAAAATGGAAATCCCCCACAAGTGACACCATTTCGGAAACTAGACCCCTCATGAAACTTGTATGGTGTATGGTGAGGAGGACCTTGAACTCCCAAATGCTTTACAGAAGTTTATAACTAGTGATGAGCGAGTATACTCGTTTGTGGCTAAAAATCATTTTTGAGGGGAAAATGTGATTTTTTTTATTTTCATGGCTCAACATTAAAAATAGTGATGAGCCAGTATACTTGTTACTCGGGTTTCCCCCAGCATGCTCGGGTGGTCTCCGAGTATTTCAGCGTGCTCGAAAATTTAGTTTTCGTCGCCGCAGCTGCATGATTTGCGGCTGCTAGACAGGATGAATACATGTGGGAATTCCCTAACAAAGAGGCAACCCCCACATGTATTCAGGCTGTCTAGCAGTAGCAAATCATGCAGCTGCGGCAATGAAAACTAAATCTCCGAGCACTCACAAATACTCGGAGACCACCCGAGCATGCTTGGGGAAACCCGAGTAACAAGTATACTGGCTCATCACTATTTTTAATGTTGAGCCATGAAAATAAAAAAAATCACATTTTCCCCTCAAAAATGATTTTTAGCCACAAATTTTGTATTTTCACAAGGGTAGCAGGAAAAAAATTTACCTCAATATTTGTTGTGCAATTTGTCCAGAGTATGCATATACCCCATATTTGAGGTAAATTCCTGTCAAGGCTTGTGGCGGGTCTCAAAAAAGGAATGATGTTTTGTAGCACAGACTTTGATGGAATGGTCTGCCTTTGTCATGTCGCATTTTGAGAGCCCCTGATGTGACACCATTTTGCAAGCTACACCCCTCAAGGAATGTATCTAGATGTGTGGTGAGCACCTTTAAGCCCAAACTGCTTCAGAGACGTTTATAACAAAAAAATCATATTTTTCCCACAAAAATGTTATTTTAGCCCCAATTTTTTATTTTCGCAAGGATAGCAGGAGAATATGGACACCGAAATTTGTTGTGCAATTTCTCCTGAGTACGCCGACACCCAATATGTGGTCAAAAACTACTTTTACTTTTTTACTTTTACAAAAGGGAAGAAGCGCCATATTGTAGTTCACATTTTGCTGAACTGGTTTGAGGGTGCCATGTCACATTGGCAGAGCCCCTGAGGTGCCAGAACAGCTGAATCCCCCATAAGAGACCTCATTTTACAAACTAAATGTCTCAATTAATTCCTCTAGTAGTGCAGCTGATCATATTGACACCACAGGTGGGTCACAGAATTTTATACTAATAGGCAATGAAGAAAAAAATAATCACATTTTTACCACCACAACTTTGTTTTAGCCCCAGTTTTTATTTTATTTTCACACTGGGAAATTGGAAAAAACAGCACCAAAATTTGTCCCACAATTTCTGCTGAATGTAGAAATACTCCGTATGTGGCTGTACAGTATTGGTTAGCCACATGGCAAGACTCAGGAGTGGGAAAACATTCACCAATCTCAAATTCGGCATGAACGTAGCACATTCGGATTTGTGTTCGGTTTCCCAAGCATTTTTCCTTAAAGTCAGCAAAATTAAGTCACAGATCATTAAATGATCGCATTTCCACTAATGTTTTTGTTTTGACTTTGTCTAGGATAGTGGTGCTGTATGATGAGCGTAGGGAACATGTTTTATGAGGGAAGGGGGTGAGTCTAGGTCAGTGGAGCGGCAGAGTGTCATTTTATTTTTTTTTCTTTAATAACTTAATGTGTGTACATTCCATCAGAAACCACCCACAACATCATGGCACAAGGTGTTCTGTGATTGGCTGCCGAAGTCACATGTCCTTATCCAAATAAAAATTGGACATCTTGTTTTTCTTTCACCATTTTCTCAGTGTAACAGCACAGAGAGGCTGCTCCTGCTGCTGTTGCTGAAAGTTAACTTGTCAGTTAGCTACATAGGATCCTGTCCTATGTGAAATCAATCTTTCAGCATTTAACTAGATTGAACTAAAAATGTGTTGCCTTCTCTGGAGGCCTCATTTGCTAATCGAAATCGTGTGGGCAAAAACTGTGTTGCATTGAGAAATTAGGAGGCCAGATTTCCTCTTAAAAATCCTTAGGCCTAATATAGGGGTTCAGCCAGAAGGCCCTATTTGCTCATCCATATTGATTGGGATAAACCTGTGTTATTAGGTCTAATAAAAAGATTTAGCCATGAGGCCCTATTTGCTAATGCAAATCATTAGGGATAAAATTGTGTTGCAGTGAGGAATCAGTAGGCCACATTTCCTCTTAAAAATCGTTAGGCCGAATATAAGGGTTCAGCCACGAGGCCCCATTTGCTAATCCAAATTGTTGGGAATAAAATTGTGTTGCAGTGAGGAATCAGGAGGTCACATTTCTTCATAAAAATCATTAGGCCTAATATAGGGGTTCTGACAGGATGCCCTATTGGCTAATCAAAATAGTTTGGGATAAAACTGTGTTGCAATGAGGAATCAGGAGGCCACATTTCCTCTTAAAAATCGTTAAGTATAAGAGTGTTGTTCAGGCACACTATCTAAGAAATTAAATAGTAATTGTTCAGTTAGTGACAGGTGACTGACAGGTGTGAACCTAAGGTTGTTGTAACAACTCTGCTGGCATCACGGCATGGCCTCTCATCTCTCACACCATCTTACCCACTGCTTGTTCCATTACCTTGTCTGAACTCTGTCCTGCCACTGTCTCCTTGTCTGTACTTCTTTCCCTACTGTGTCCTTACTTGTGTTCACTCTGAACCACTTTTCTACCTCTGCACTTCTGCGATTCTGCTCCGCTCCACTCTGCTGCTGCAGAATCTCTTGCTGCACTCCTCTCCGCATACCTTGTGGTTTCACTCTGCTCTGCTCTTGCTGCTGCAGAATTTCTTGCTGCAGCTCCTCTCTGCATACCTTGCGGTTTCACTCTGCTCTGCTCTTGCTGCTGCAGAATCTCTTGCTGCAGCTCCTCTCCACATACCTTGTGGTTTTGCTCTGCTCTTGCTGCTGCAGAATCTCTTGCTGCAGCTCCTCTCCGCATACCTTGCGGTTTCGCTCAGCTCTTGCTGCTGCAGAATCTCTTGCTGCAGCTCTTCTCTGCATACCTTGCGGTTTTGCTCTGCTTTGCTCTTGCTGTTGCAGAATTTCTTGCCGCAGCTCCTCTCCGCATACATTGTGGTTCACCCCCTGTGTGAACAGGTCCCAACCTGTTCCTTCCTGCTTGCATCCGTACCTGCATGTCCTGTGTGAACAAGCCCCAACCTGTTCCTTCATACACCACACCAACCTGCCCTGTGTCTCAGCCGTGCCTGCCTGCCCTGTGTCTCAGCCGTGCCTGCCTGCCCTGTGTCTCAGCCGTGCCTGCCTGCCTGTGTCTCAGCCATGCCTGCCTGCCCTGTGTCTCAGCCATGCCTGCCTGCCCTAAGTCTTTGCCGTGCCTGCCAGCCCTGTGTCTCTGCTTTTCCTGCCAGCCCTGTGTCTCTGCCGCTCCTGCCAGCCCTGTGTCTCTGCCGTTCCTGCCAGTCCTGTATCTCTGCCAGCCCTGTGCCTCAGCCGTGCCAGCCTACTCGTCTGAGTTTTAGCCGTGCTCATCTGCTTGTCCTGCCTGATGCCCGCACCTGTCCCAGTGTTCCTGTTCTCCAAGTGGGATCAGCAGCCACAGCCAGACACTATCCTGGAGTAGCACCTGGCAGCTGCCTGCCGCACAAGTCTGACCTCACCATCAGAGGCTCCAGAGAAGCCCAAGGCAGCTGTCATAGTCACGCCCCTTCCAGGGTAGTTTGGTCCATGGCACAGTGGGGCCACAAACCCCCTGTCTCATGCCCACTAGTCAGGGCGTGAGCTTGACAGTTGTGAAACAGCAGGTTACAAGAGGGGAAGGGTACATGCAGCAAGGGTGAGAAAAAGTGAGGGCATGTTAGAAGGAGGAGTAGGCTTGATATTCGATTGTACATAAGTTAGGCGTTAATGTTAATGAAAGCTCAACTGAACAAACATCGCCTTGTTCTATCCAAAGACCACTGACATTATCTGTTACTGGATGGGCTACTCCACTCCCTTTCTTTGGCAGCCGCACAGTGGTATGCCTTGTAGATGGGGCACAGAAAGAGCATGTGCTCCAGTGGATGGCAAGCACTGCCTCAAGTGTCGTTTCCTCCTCTTCCTCCACCTTAACATCACGCACAGTACAATCTTCAGAGATGATACCCCAATCACCCTTGTTTCCTCCCCTCATCACAAATTTCCAAACACCCAACTGACTGTGGGGAATCACAAATGGGCCATTCTACAGAGTTGTTTACACATTTTATTCCATAGGCATCAGAGGTCGGCTCCAAAGATTCACAGAATCCAGAGGAGGAAAGCATCTGAACCGATGCCCCAAATTTTTTCATGTTGGATTTGGGGCAGGACGAAGTAGGGTCCAAGAAGAATCCAGCCACTCGTCACCAAAGATTAACCCCCGGAGGTCAAAGTGAGATACCAGAGACGCACGTGGACTGTACTGTGGTGTCAGGGCAGGAAGAGGAGGAGGGTGACTCTCAGGGTGAGGAGTAGGAAAACAGAGAGGATGACAATGAGGTTGTAGATCCCACTTGGTGTGAACCTAGAGGCACACAGCTCAGAAGCTCAGCAAAGCAGGTAGAGGAGGAGGAAGACGAGAAGGTTATGTTGCAGCTTCCCGCACAGACAAGAGATGCAACCACAACAAGCACTGCATCCTCAGCCACAACTATGGCTTTGGCTAGCACCGGTCGCAAGTCTGCAATTTGCAAGGGTTGCCTAGCCTGGGCCTTTTTTGAGACCTCAAAGAATGACCCAACTCACATTATATGCCAAATTTGCAAAAAAAAGACTCAGTAGAGGCAAAAATTGCAATAATTTGACTACTACATGCATGAACCGGCACATACGCAATCAACATGCCTTAGTCTGGGAATCTCACTGAGCTAAAATGCAGACTAGCAGGCCTTGCCAACCACCAGCCGTCCCATCAACCACTTCTACTGCTTCTTCCTCCTCCATCACCATGCCATGTGTTTTCACACAGGTCTTTGACCACAGAAACTCCACTTCTTTGCACCCTACAGTCAGGATAAGTGAGAGCCCATTAGCTGTTAGGATAGTGGAGATGTCTGCTGTTTTTGTTTCATTGAGCAAGCACATCTTTCTCAATCCACCATAACATCTCTGTCTGCAACTCACTCACAGCCCAGCAGTTTACCCTGTTCACCCTACTCCACTCTCTCTCAACAAAGCATGCAACCCTTGGTCCTGCAGTTGTGGCCACGTAAAAGAATGTTTCCTCCTATACATGCCAAAGCTAAGAGCTTGAACTCCACCATCTCCAAACAGTTGGCCACGGAAATGCTGCCTTTCCTCCTGGTGGATACAGATGGTTGCAGTCCCCCCAGTAGCAGTTACCCAGTCTCCATTCCTTCTCTAAGTAAGCTGTGCCTGCGCTACACCAGCATGTCACAGACAACATCAACCGTTCCCTGAAAAAATCTATGTCTACCATGAAGCATTTCACCACTGACACTAGGAAGAGAAAAAATGGGTAGGGATGTTACATCTCACTGACTGGGCACTGGGTGACTCTGGTGTCTGTGGAAGCAGCCAAAACTTGTGGGACAAATCTCTGTATCTAACACTTCACCGCTGCTTCTTGGCTCCCCCACCTCTTCTAGGGCCTCCACTTGCGCCCTCAACCTCTCCCTTAATGAGACACGTGTTCCAACAGTGCAAAAAGAATCCACCCACCCCATACTGCTCAGCCAAGGCTGACTGTAATTAGGCAGCGTTTAAATGAATATGCCTTGGAGATTGCAGTCACACAGCTAAAGAGTTGTGGATAGCTATCCAGGCTGAGTTAGAACAATGGCTGTCTCCACTGAACCTGGAGCCAGAGAAGGCTGTGCGATAATGGTGCAAATCTGGTGATGGTCCTATGCCGGGGCAACCTCACACATGTGCCTTGCATGGCTCACGTCCTCAACCTGGTGGTACAGTAATTTCTCCACTACTAGCCCAGCCTGGATGTTCTGCTGCAGAAAGAATGGTCACTGTGTGCTCACTTCCGATGATCGCACCCCGCAGGTCATCGACTTGCATCGCTATAGAGGTCTTTCAGACTACTGGTTAACCATTTGATTGGCGATGTTCTGACATGGTAGAATTCCATTCTGCACATGTTGCAGCGACAGTGACAACAGCAACGAGTCCATGTGCAGTATGTCCTTTTGCATAGCCTGGGCCAATGCAGTAAGGACATGATGCAAATCATGCTTGTGGAGTGGGCACAGATGAAGGAAGTCTGCTTCCTTCTGCACAGTTTTGAAATGGCTACTAAGATGGTTAGTGCTGAAAATGCCATCTTCAGCATCAATATTCCAGCCATCTACATGTTGGAGCACACATTGAATAGTCTGCATGAGGAGGTGGTGGTCCCATAGGAAGAGGTGGAAGCAGAGGAGGATGTGGAAGGGATACCAATATATCTAAGTTCTGGACTGTCATCGCACAGGCGGATGCCATGGGAGGGTGGCTTACAGTGATCGAGGGAAGCTCATAATACCAGATAAACTGTTAGTGAAGGTGCAGGAGCCGAGAAACAATTTGAGAAAGAGGTGATCGGCACACAACAGCCAGGAAATGAAGAGGATAATTATCCCATCTCTGTTGTCTGTTGTTGGTGAGACGGGACGCAGGAAGCAACCTTGAGCTTTAACCCGCCACCAACACACCATGGTCTGGACCTCACGGAAGCACCCGACACATGGGCAAATTCTTGCTGCGCTATCTTCAACATGATGCCCGTATTCTTATGGTTAGAAATAGTGCTGACTACTGAGTTGCCACTCTGTTAGATTCATAGATTCATGGTACAAGAGTACATTTTGCCAAAGCCCCCCCCCCAGAAAGGGACGCACGCAAGAGTATCGAAACACGCTTGTAGACAATCTTAAGAGTGGTCTTCCTCAAGACAGCAGTGAGGCACACTGTGCATCGCAGTTCTAGACTTCCAACCCTGAGAACGTCAAGGCGTCATCTCAAAACATCTAATAAAGAGAAAAAAACGGCACAAAGCCGTAGCCAGCTCACCAACCAGACCATAGATGATTGAGCACGGAGATGCGTCCAGACCGAGACGCCAAGCAGCAGCAATATATACGAAAACGTGGAAACTCCAGCTCAAAAAATGGTGAAAATCTTTATTAGTCCATCTTCATTCGTGATCTAAACGCGTTGCCTACATTCATGTAACCACCGGTGTCCTTAGTAACCTGTAAGGATGTCCTTTTAAATGAAGATGGACTAATAAAGATTTTCACCATTTTTTGAGCTGGAGTTTCCACGTTTTCGTATCTCAAAACATCAGTAGCAGCAGCGGCAGTGTAAGTGACATAAGGAAATTATTTGAGTCATTTCACACATTTTTTAGATCACCCGTGCACCAGCAGAACAGGGTACAAGTCTGACAAGTTGTGAACGACTGGAGATGATGGTGCAGAAGTATTTCAAACTCAATATCAATGGCATTAGGGGCAATTTGGGCCCTTTTGGACTTTTGTCTTCAAAAATAGAAGTGTGACCTAAGCTCGCTTGTCACACCTTGGAGGTTTTGTCATGCCATTCTCTCAGAACGTGTCTTCAGCGCTGCTGCTTGTGTCCTGATGAAATAAGGCATCTGGCTGTCCTCTGAAAGAGTAGACTGCCTAACTTTCATCAAAATGAACAAGTCGTGGCTCTCTAATGACTTTTGCACCCTATTCACAGATTGGGCAGGGTAGGCAATGTTATCGTTTTAATTGTCATGTATTGATCTCGTGTTATTTCAGTTTGTGCCATCTTTGTGTGTCTTCTGTGCCTGCTGTTGCTACTGCTGCTGATGTTACAAAAAAATTTTTGAAATGTGGAGACTCCAAGTTGGGTCTCCATTTGGTGGGTTGCGTGTTGTGGAAGGTGTGTTAGAGTCATGTTATACTGTTTCTTCTCTGTGGAAATTGATTCCACTTTAGTGATATGTGACAATAATGTTTTGAAATGTGGAGAATTCAAGTTGAGTATCTTTCATGTGTGTTGCCTGTAGAAGTAGAGCTCCCAGACAGGCAGGCCTGCACTAACTTTCACTCAACTACCTGTGCTACTATCCTTAAATTTTCTACCAATAGAACTCTATAAAACTTATGTTTGTGCCATCGCTTTACTGTGATCTTTGTGAGACAGAATGGAAAAATCAACAGGAGGGGATAAATTGGTTTTATTTATTTATATCACCGTTCCTCGTGCGGTATAAGTGCTTAGGCGACTTTATTCTTCGGGTCGGTACAATTACAGTTATACCAGATTTATATCGGGTTTTTATGTTTGAATGCTGTCACACACTAAAAGATGCTTTTTTTCTCAAAATCCAGCTTTTGCATCACCATATTTTGAGAGCTATAATTTTCTCATATTTCGACAAAGTCATGTGAAAGCTTGTTTTTTTTGTAGGACGAACTGATGTTTTTATTGGTACCATTTTCAGGCAGATGACATTTTTTGATTGCTTTCTATTCCAATTTTTGGGAGGCACAATAAGCAAAAACTAACAATGCAGGAATTGTCAGTACGATTACAGCGATACCACATTTATATTTTTTTATGTTTTGTCGCGTTTACACAATTAAAATTATTTTATATAAAAAAATATTTTTGCATCGCTTTATTCTGAGAGCTATAACTTTTTTATTTTTCAGCTGATGTTTTCAGTGATGCCATTTTTATTTACATTCGTCTTTTAAGATTGCATTTTATTCCACTTTTTGTTTGGCTGAATAATGATAAAGCATCGTTTTCTGCCTTTTTTTTTTTTTTACGGTGTTTACTAAAGGTGTTAACTAGTGGGACAGTTGTATAGGTTGGGTCGTTCCGGACGCGACAATACCAAATATGTGTATTTTTATAGTTTTTTTTCCATAATATCTATTTATTGGTACAATATACTGTATATATATTTATTCTTATTATTATTTTTATTATTATTTCAAAGCTGCATGGATAACCGAAGAAGAAATGGTGACGCTTTTATTTGCAACTGAAGATTGCCAGCACTGTCCTGAAGTACAAAGCAGTCAGCGATAGATTCGACAGATGCCAAGGAGGAGGACTTTGAAGTATTCGACGATTTTCAAGAGAAAATCAGCAAGATGCCAAAACAAAAACCATTGTTGGAAATTTTTAACTTGGTGAACAAATCAAAGTTGGAGGAAAATTCATTGTCTTTTGTATGACAAATCAACTATCCATCATGAACACCTTCCTGCAAAATCACAAACAGAGACTCTACACATGGACATCACCGAATGGGGCCTATAAGAATCAGATTGACTGCAAACAGTGGGTGAAATATGTATTGACCACGTCATCAATTTTCTAAGCCATGGGTGGACATACCACATGTGTAGCCTGTGCAGCTGCACTGGGGCCCTGCAGGGTGGCTAATGAGGGCAATCTGGCCTGGTTATCTGGCCCCGAGGGGCCCCTGGCCAGATTGCCCTCATATGCAGCAGGCAGGGAGAGATCCCTGCAGCTCTGCTGCCTACAAGAGAAAATAGCAGCGGAGCGGAGCTGTAGGGATCCGTCCTGCTTCCTGCCCACACTTCCTCTCACAAAGACAGCAATGCTGCTGGATGACGTAATCATTCAGCGTCCGGACGTGCCAGAGAGAGGAGGCTGCCAACAGTGACGTTTCAGATGCAGGAAAGCATGCGGACAGGTGCTGTGTGTGTGTTTTGTTGTATGTATGCATGTGTGCATGCATGCGCAGCGCTGCAGGGGAATGTGCAGAAGTGAATGGTGCTGTGTGTGTGTAGGTGGAGGAGAGGGCAATGGGGATAAGGCAATGATAGGGATGAAAAATGATGAAAGTGGTGGAATGGGTAAGGATCGGGATGGTGGAGGAGGAGGAAATGATGGACTTAGTGGAAAGGGCAATAATGGGGTGGAGGGGGGAGGAAATGATGGAGGTGGTGGAATGGGCAAGTATGAGAGTGGGGGAGAAGGCAATGATGATGGTAGTGGAAAAGACAATGATGAGAGTGGTGCGGAAGAAGGCAATGATGGAAGTGGTGGAGAAGGCAATGATGGAGGTGGTGGAAAGGGCAATGATGGGAGTGATGGAGAGGAGAATGATGGGGTGGTAAGGGAGAAAGCAATGATGGAGGTGGTGGAAAGGGCAATGATGGAGTGGTGGTGGATAACGCAATGATGGAAGTGGTGGAAAGAACAATGATGGGGTGGTGGGTGAGAATGCAATGATGGTGGTGATGGAAAGGACAATGATGGGGTGGTAGGGGAGAATGCAATGATGGTGGTAGTGGAAAGGAAAATGATGGTGGTGGTGGAAAGGGCAATAATAGGGGTGATAGGAGAGGAGGAAATGATGGAGGTGGTGGAAAGGGCAATGATGGGGTGGGGGGAAGGCAATGATGGAAATGGTGGAAAGAGCAATAATGGGAGTGATGGAGAGAGCAATGATGAGGTGGTAGGGCAGAAAGCAATGATGGAGGTGGTGGAAAGGGCAATGATGGTGGTGGTGGAAAGGACAAAAATGGGGGGGAGGAGGAAATGATGGAGGTGGTGGAATGGGCAATGATGAGGTGGGGAGAGGACAATAATGGGATTCGGGGGAGGAGGACAATGAGAGGTGTGGGGGATTGGGATGGGCAGAAGGGGGACTTAAGAACAGGGGGAGGTGGAGGAAGACTTTATTGTCGCTTATTATGTCTAACACAGTCCCTTAGTATATAGTGTACTCACTAATTCTGTATAACATCATCCTTAGTTACATACAATAGTTTTCTCTTTTATTATGTTTAACACCGTCCCTTATTGCGTACCATCCTCTCTAGTTATATATGATGCTCTCCCTTATTATATAGCTTCCTCTGCTGTTATGTACAGTGCTATCTGTTACATAGTGTATTCTTGTTAATTTTGTAATTCATAGCCCCTCTTTTATTACATAGTCTCCTCTCTTTTTAGATATAAAATGACTGCTGATGGAGGAGCCGGTGACCAGACGACCAGTCCATCTGCTCCTCCATTAGAAAAGAAGCTTTCCCATGCTCCATCAGCTATCATTGTATTATACATCTAACAAGACAGGACAGTATGCAAAAAACAGGGCTCTATATAATCCAATATGTAAGGGACAGTACTGTACATAAGAGAGGGCACTGTATAATAAGGGATGGCAATATACCGTATATACTCGAGTATAAGCCGACCCGAGTATAAGCCGACCCCCCTAATTTTGCCACAAAAAACTGGGAAAACTTATTGACTCGAGTATAAGCCTAGGGTAGGAAATGCAGCAGCTACTGGTAAATTTCAAAAACAAAAATAGATGCTCCATACCGTTCATTATTGCCCCATAGATGCTCCATATACAACTGTGCTATATAGAATGCTCTGCACCGTTCATTATGACCCCATAGATGCTCCATAGAAAGCTGTGCCCCATATATCTATTGCTCTGCACCGTTGATTATTGCCCCATAGATGCTCCTTATAAAGCTGTGCCATATAGAATGCTCTGCACCGTTCATTATGGCCCAATAGATGCTCTTTATAAAGCTGTGCCCCATATATTTATTGCTCTGCACCGTTGATTATGGCCCCATAGATGCTCCTTTTAATGCTGTGCCATATATATATTGCTCTGCACCGTTGATTATGGCCCCATAGATGCTCCTTATAAAGCTGTGCCATACAGAATGCTGCTGGTGCTGCAATAAAAAAAAAAATCACATACTCACCTCTCTTCTCAGGACGCCGGCGCTTTCAATAATTACCTGCTCCTCGTGCGGCTCCGTCTCCAGCACTGACGCTCAGCAGAGAGCGCGCACTGACTACGTCACCACGCCCTCTAACCTGAGCGTCACTGCTAGAGGACGCTGCAGACGGAGCCGCACCGGAGCGAGGAGCAGGTAAATATAGCGCAGCGCTGTGCTCCCCGTATACTTACCTGCTCCTGGCGCGGTCCCTGCAGTCCCCGGCTTCCCCGGCGCTGCAGCTTCTTCCTGTAATTGAGCGGTCACAGTTACCAATCATTTACAGCAATGAATATGCGGCTCCTCCCCTGTGGGAGGTGGAGCCGCCTATTCATTTCTGTAATGAGCGGTGCCATGTGACCACTCAGTACAGGAAGAATAGGAAGCCAGGGACTGCAGGGACCGCACCGGGAGCAGGTAAGTATAACTACACAGCCCCCGCTCCCCCTCCCCTGTCGACCCCCGCGTATATGACTCGAGTATAAGCCGAGAGGGGGACTTTCAGCCCAAAAAAATGGGCTGAAAATCTCGGCTTATACTCGAGTATATACGGTACATAATAAAGGAGACTATGTAATGTATACATGTAGCTTTGTCGCCATAAAAGGAAGGGGGCCCAGATACATTTCTTGCACAAGGGCCCCAAGCTGTCAGTGTCCGCCCCTGGTCTATGCAAATATTTTTCTACTATTGACCTGAAATTTTCACTAGATGTCGGTAACTAACAACCCATCCAGTCCACACAGGCAAAGAAATCAAACCGTAAATGTCCATAAATTAAATAATATATAATAAAGAGGAGTATTGAACACGATTACTAAAATTGAATTAATGCTACGTACAAAAGTTATATGGTTCACAGGAATAATGATAATATAACAATATAAGGCTAGTTTCACACTAGCGTTTTGCTAAGCTGCTAAGGGCTGCGGACTTCCTCCGTGAAGCCCCGCCCAAGGCCACACCTCTGCTGCTCAGCTCCACCCACGCCCACATGCGGCCTGCGTACCTATCTTTAACATTAGGTACGCAGGTCTTGTGGATGTATGTGGATGCCTCCGCATGCGTCATTTTGACAATGCAGAGAAAAAAAGAAATTCAAACCAGCTGCGTTCGACGCGGGTCATCGCATTGTCAAAATGACGCACGTTGAGGCATCCACATACATCCGCACGACCTGCGTACCTAATGTTAAAGCTAGGTATGCAGGCCGCATGCGGATGTGGGCGGAGCTGAGCGGCGGAGGTGCGGCCGTGGGCCTGGCTTCACGGAGGAAGTCTGCACCCTCCGCAGCTCAGCAAAACGCTAGTGTGAAACTAGCCTAATATAGATGCCAATAGCATGTTTACTATCCGGATGAATAATACTTCAAAAAATCAATAAGAAGAAACTCCATAAGCCTAGATGATTATAATAATGAAAAAGGAGTGCTGATTAGGGTTGAACGAAACGGATCGGACAAATTCAAAAATCGCCGACTTTCGGCAAAGTCAGGTTTCATGAAACCCGACCCGATCCTAGTGTGGGATCGGCCATGAGGTCGGCGATCTTCGCGCCAAAGTCGCGTTTCGTATGATGCTTTCAGCGCCATTTTTCAGCCAATTAAGGAGGACGCAGAGTGTGGGCAGCGTGATGACATAGGTCTCGGTTCCCACCATCTTAGAGTAGGGCATGACAGTGATTTGCTTGCTTTCTGCGGCGTCACAGGGGCTATAAAGGGGCGTGCACGCCGATTGCCATCTTACTTATGCCGATCGTAGCATAGGGAGAGGTTGCCACAGCTTCATCAGAAGAAGGGATATAGTTAGGGAGGGAAGACTAACCCCCAAACTGATTGCTGTATCGACTTCCACTGTCCAACACCACCATTTGTTTGCAGGGACAGTGGAGGCTATAGTTTTGTGCATCAGCTCTGTAGCTTATTAGGCTGCCTTATAAGGCTCCCTGATAGCTGCATTGCTGTTTGCACGCCGCTGTGCAAACCAACTGCTTTTTTAATAGCAAAAATCCTGTTGCTCCTTTCTGCAGTTATCTTGTTTATTTGTCCACACTTTTGTGGGCAGCAGTCCTTTTTATTGCTGCCATACTTTTCCTGAGATCATTGTAGGGAGATTGAAATTGTACTACAGTCCTTGTATTTTTTCATATATCTTCCAGCCACTTTCTGCCACTTCCATTGTGTTTTTTTATGCACAGGGCCTGAGGTTTGGTTTAGTCTCCCCGCAAAAAAAAGTGAGATTCAAATTATCACAAAGTGGATATATTTCAGTCCTGTTAGTTTGTAGTATATCAGCCAGCCACTTTCTGCCACTTACATTGTGTTGTTTTATGCACAGGGCCTGAGGTTTGGTTTAGTCTCCCAAAAAAATAAGTGAGATTCAAATTATCACAAAGTGGATATACTGCAGTCCTGTTAGTTTGTGGTATATCAGCCAGCTACTTTCTGCCACTTACATTGTGTTGTTATATACACTGGGCCTGAGGTTTGGTTTAGTCTCCCCCCCAAAAAAGTGAGATTCAAGTTATCACAAAGTGGATATATTTCAGTCCTGTTAGTTTGCAGTATATCAGCCAGCCACTTTCTGCCACTTACATTGTGTTGTTATATACACTGGGCCTAAGTTGTGGTTCAGTCTCCAGAGAAAAGGGGAGATTCAAATTCTCACAAAGTGGTTATACTTCTCTCCTGTTAGTTTGTCGTATATCAGCCAGCTACTTTCAGCCACTTACATTATGTTGTTTTTTGCACAGGGCCTGATTTTTTTGTTCAGTCTCCCAAAAAAAAAGGGAGATTTAAAATCTCAACACGTTTATATACACCTTCTACCTTGTTTTACAGTACCATATAACGGTTGTTATTTTGGTTAGATTTTCCAAAAAATGCAGAAGTCAGGTGGAAGAAGCCGTGGGCGGTGGTTGCGAGCTGGTACTGATGGTGGTGGTGGTGCATCTGGTGGTAGTGGCAAAAGCACAATAGCACCTAGAGGGAAGAATCTTCAAAATTTAAATACAACGTGCATGCTTAGACATTTAACCAGCATACACTTGCAAGCCTGGACTAACTACCAAACGTCCCGTACCGTTGGTGCACCTGCTCAGAATGAAGGTAGTCAGCAACGCTACATTGCTTCCCTCAATGTAAGCCCACCGGTTACTACACCACCAGCAGCAAATGTGGAGGTATCGTCGCAAGGCCAAAGCAGTCAGGGAATCACAAGGTTATTGGTAGGAAACACTGTATGTAGGCCAACATCGAGAATACCATCACCAACCCTCTCTCAATCCGCTATGTCCACCACCACCACCGCTAGTTCCACCATATGCACCTCTCCAGTCCAGCTCACCCTAAAAGAGACTCTCGTTAGGATAAGAAAGTACTCATCCTCTCATCCGCGTACACAGGGTTTGAATGCCCACATTGCTAGACTAATCTCGTTAGAGATGATGCCCTACCAGTTGGTTGAAAGCGAAGCTTTCAAAGCCCTGATGGCCTACGCAGTACCACGCTATGACCTACCCAGTCGACACTTCTTTGCGAGAAAAGCCATCCCAGCCCTCCACCAGCATGTCAAAGATCGCACTGTCCATGCACTGAGGCAATCAGTCAGTAGAAAGGTGCACCTCACAACAGATGCATGGACCAGTAGGCATGGCCAGGGACGTTATGTGTCCATCACGGCACACTGGGTTAATGTGGTGGATGCAGAGTCCACAGGGGACAGCCATAGTGGGACAGTTCTGCCTAGCCCACGGTCTAGGAAACAGATGGCTGTAGGTGTTCGCCACCCCTCCTCCTCCTCCTCCTCCAGAAGTGAAAGCTCGTCCACAGAGCGCAGTCGCACGACCACTCCATCCGCAGCTGCCAGTGTTGCACACAAGGTGTCCCATTATCGAACAGCTAGTGGTAAGCATCAGCAGGCTGTGTTAGAAATTAAGTGTTTGGGCGACAACAGACACACCTTGGAAGTACTGGCAGAGTACTTGCAGCAAGAAACTCAGTCATGGCTGGGCAGTGTACATCTTGATGCAGGCAAGGTAGTCAGTGATAACGGAAGGAATTTTATGGCTGCCATAGCCCTTTCAGAACTTAAACACATACCTTGCCTGGCTCACACCTTGAACCTGGTGGTGCAGTGCTTCCTCAAAAATTTTCCGGAGTTACCAGCCCTGCTCCTGAAGGTACGAAGACTTTGCTCGCACATCCGCCGGTCGCCCGTACACTCCAGCGGCATGCTGAACCATCAGCGATCGCTGAATCTTCCCCAGCACCGCCTAATAATCGACGTTGCAACAAGGTGGAACTCCACACTGCACATGGTTCAGAGGCTGTACGAACAGAGGCGTACTGTAATTAATTTGTGGGAGGATACAAATACACGGGCAGGCAGTTGACGGCAGACATGGAGTTGTCAGGTGTGCAGTGGTCGAAGGTACAAGACATGTGTCAAGTCCTTCAGTGTTTTGAGGAATGCACACGGCTGGTAAGTGCAGACGATGCCATCCTAAGCATGAGCATCCCACTAATGCGTCTGCTGATGCAAAGTTTGACGCACATTAAGGAGCTGGCGTCTGCAGCTGAGGAGGAGGGAAGCCTTGATGACAATCAGCCATTGTCTGCTCAGGGAACTCTCCTGGACGAGGTAGCGGATGAAGAGGAGGAGGAGGATGATGGGGATGAATATTTATGGGAGGAGGATGCTTCACAGGGGGCAATAGAAACCGGTGGCATTGCAAGGTCAGGTACAGGGTTTTTGCGGGACACAAGTGATGCTGATTTGCAAGAAAGTGCTCCTCAACCCAGCACAAGCAGTGAATTGACACCTGGAACATTGGCCCACATGGCTGAGTATGCCAAGCATATCCTAAAAAGGGACCCCCGCATTATCAAAATGATGACCGATGACGATTACTGGTTGGCCTGCCTCCTGGATCCACAATATAAAGGAAAATTACAAAATATCATGCCACATGAGAACCTTGATCAAATATTGGCTACCAAACAAGCAATTCTTGTAGACTACTTGGTTCAGGCATTCCGAGCACACAGCGGCGGAGATGGTTCTCACACGAGCCGTACGGGGCAACATGGCAGAGGTATAGAGGTGCACAAATCTGAAGTGGCGTTGGACAGAGGGGTTTTATGACCAGGTTGTGGAGTGATTTCGCAATGACCGCTGACACGACAGGTAGTGCTGCATCGATTCAAAGTGACAGGAGACAGCATTTGTCCAGTATGGTTACGAACTATTTTTCCTCCCTTATCGGTGTTCTCCCTCACAGTTCATTCCCCTTTGATTACTGGGCATCTAAAATAGACACCTGGCCTGAATTGGCAGAATATGCATTACAGGAGGTCGCTTGCCCTGCTTCTAGTGTGCTATCAGAAAGAGTCTTCAGTGCTGCTGGTTCAATACTGACCGAAAAAAGGACACGTCTGGCTACCCAGAATGTTGATGATCTAACCTTCATTAAAATGAACCAATCATGGATTTCAAATTATTTTGTCCCACCTTCTCCTGCTGACACGTAGCTTGCCTGAAAAACGTCTTTCTTTTGGCCTCCTCTTACTGACTTCTCCAATTCCCCATTTGCAGCTGCTGAATGTCCACCATAGGCCATTTTTATACTTCCCTAAATGGGCTGACTCCCCCCACAGGGCCATGGTCACCACCTGGCGCAAGCACCCGTGCGAGTGCCGTTTGCCTGGACAGGTGGGTGCGCCCACTCTTGGGCGACGACACTGGCACAGGGTCCCTCATAGTACAATGAAGTGTCTCTGACGGTGGTGGTGCACAACCAATGTCAGACACACCGTTGTAATACGAGGGGCCCAGGGCCAGTATCGCCGCCCACAAGAGAGTGTTTCCCCCTAGCTTAAACAGTGCTCTAACACTTGCAATACTTACTTCTCCCAGCTCCACCACTGTGTAGTCTGTGCTGTTATATCCTTCAATGGCACTGCCAATACAAATTTGTTGAAATGATAGATGATAGTTAAAATATACAGGGGCCCTGGCCTCCATTTAGACCAGTTAATACTTTGCGTCTACTACCACTGTCTGCTACTCAGCAGAGGAGCCCACCCCAGTACCTAGCTATGCCGCCTATTTAGTCCTGTTACCAATTTTGAACTGCTTTTAGCCTACTTTTGTATTTGGGCCTACTAACCATGTCTACGCCACTCATTACAGTCGTCCTCAACTGAACAAAGCTATGACGCCTGTTTAGTCCTGTTACCAATTTTGAACTGCATTTAACCAACTTTTTTATTTGGGCCTACTAACTGTGTCTGCGCCACTCATTACAATTGTCCTCCACTGAACAAAGCAATGCCGCCTGTTTAGTCCTGTTACCAACTTTGAACTGCATTTAGCCTACTTTTTTATTGTGGGCCTACAAACTGTGTCTGTGCCACTCATTACAGTTGTCCTCCACTGAACAAAGCAATGCTGCCTGTTTAGTCCTGTTACCAATTTTGAACTGCATTTAGCCTACTTTTTCTTTTGTGGGCCTTCAAACTGTGTCTGCACCACTCATTACAGTTGTCCTCCACTGAACAAAGCAATGCCGCCTGTTTAGTCCTGTTACCAATTTTGAACTGCTTTCAGCCTACTTTTTTTTATTTTGAGCCTACTAACTGAGTCTGCGCCACTCATTACAGTTGTCCTCCACTGAACAAAGCAATGCCGCCTGTTTAGTCCTGTTACCAATTTTGAACTGCTTTTAGCCTACTTTTTTATTTTGGGCCTACTGTGTCTGCACCACTCATTACAGTTGTCCTCCACTGAACAAAGCTATGCCACCTGTTTAGTCTTGTTACCAATTTTGAACTGCATTTAGCCTACTTTATTATTTGGGCCTATACCTGTGTTTCCTCCTCATCCTGCCCATTGCCCAGCCACTGCTAGATGAGTCTGCTGGTACATTGACCCAGACCACTACATTCCCCTTGCACTTTACACAGCCAGAATCTGACCCTGCTGAAAGTCAGGTTCCCCTTCCCGCATACTATACCACCTTACACGGGGACAAAGAGGAAGGTGCAGATGAAAGTGCAGGTTCCTTCATCAGGTGGGGGGGCATACTCATTGGTGACGTCACTGGCATAGGGCCCTTCATAGTACGCAAAAGTTTCTCTGGCAGTGGGAGGTGCCACCCGCCGTCAAACACACCGCCATACTATGAGGGGCCCTGTGCCAGTGCCAAGTGCCAATGCATGGGCCCCCCCTGCTTGCTCAGGATCACAGCACTTGCAAAGTTGAAATACTTACCTCTCTCTGCTCCACCGCCGTGACGTATTCTGCGTTTCCTGGGCCCACGAAAATCTTGAGCCAGCCCTACCCCCCCACAACTTTAGCCAAATGACCCCGTTTTCAATGCCTTACTATTATTATAAAGTAAATTAAGATTGACAAGCTTAAGAAATAAGAATTGATGTTTTTGGCATTACAATGGATACTGTAGGTGTTTTCCTGTCCTCCACTCACTGCCGACTTTGATTCCCCATTGACTTGCATTGGGTTTTGTGTTTTGGTCGGCCCCCGACTTTTTGCAATAATCGGCCGATTTCACCCGACCCGACTTTTGACAAAGTCAGGTTTCGCGAAATCCGACTCGATCCTAAAAAAGTAAAAGTCGCTCAACTCTAGTGCTGATATATATAATATAATACACAAATGTAAGGTAGACAAGGAATGATTCATGAAATCACCCAGTGAAAGATAGCCTTGAAGAGAGGGGAGCACCACTGGTCACGCGTTTTGCATTCACTTTTTCTTTTTTTGAGGAAGAAGCGAACGCAAAACGCGTGTCCGGGGCAGTCCCCTGGGAACTTTGCTGTGCACTTGCAGATAACTATGGGTGAGTGTTATTGATCATTATCTTATGGCACAGGCACTTTACACGTTATTTTTATGCTGCTATTCACTCTATCCAATTTGGGACTCAATAGTCAGTTGCAGCGAATTTAATATGTGCCTATGAACTCCAGTGATTGGTGTTGGACCTATTCACTCTTATTGAAAAAGATTCTCATGTCTTATATTTTTGACAAAAGATCTTAATTTATATTGGTTAATTGTGACCAGTGATGCTCTCCTTTCTCCAAGGCTATCTTTCCCTGGGTGATTTCATGAATAATTCCTTGTCTACCTTGTGTATTATATTTTATTGAATTACCGTATTTTTTGATTTGTAAGACGCACTTTTCCCCCCCTTCCCACTTGGGGGGAAAATGGGGGTGCATCTTAGAAAGCGAACATGCCTTACCGATACGTGGGTGTAGGCCGTAGGCTAGGATGAGGGGGTGTCCAGGTGTCTCCGGGTGCCCAGCAGTTCCACGGTTCCATGTGCGCTAGTCTCTGGGAAGATGGCCGCCGCCGGGAGCATCATGCGCAGATGGTGATCTTGGGATCAAGATCTCGAAAGAGGAGATTTCAGTGCTGAGATCTCATCTCTCGAGATCTTGATCCCGAGATCACCATCTGCGCATGTGCCGCCCCCAGCGGCGGCCATCATCCCGGAGACCAGAACACATGGAACCGTTGAACTGCCTGGGCTCTGGCCTGTCGCAAAATGTCGGCAGAGCCCTGGGCAGCGCCGGACACCCACGCAGCACCACTGGGCATCGGAGACACCCACAGCACCGGCCAGCAACTGCCGGCACCCGACAGCAGCACAAGACCCTCGCAGCACAAGACCCCCCCAGCAGCGCGCCGCACATCGGAGCCCCCACTCATCCCTGCCTGCGGCCTGCAGCATCACCCTACTCCTGCCTTCTCCAGAAGCGACCCTGACCCGCAGCCACCACCCCCGGTAAACAATAAGATGCAAGGATAATAAGAAGCACCACCGTTTTATTAAAAAATATTTTTTTCTTATTTTTCTCCTCAAAATTTGGGGTGCATTTTATAATCCGGAGCGTCTTATAATCCGAAAAATACGGCATAATCTGTATTTAATAAACTGTATTATTTTAACTAAGTCAGCACTCTTTTTTCGTTATTATAATCATCTACGTACAAAAGTTGTTGATGATGACCACTTCAAGACAACTCCTATATTGAGAAATAAGTCGCATACTTTGCCATTAATAATGGATAGGTGTCATAATTGACGCCTCTCCATTATTAATCTGGCTTAATGTCACCTTACAATAGCAAGGTGACATTAATCCTTCATTACCCCATATCCCACCGCTACACTGGAATGGGAAGAGAGTGGCCAAGTGCCAGAATAGGCGCATCTTCCAGATGTGCCTTTTCTGGGGTGGCTGGGGGCAGATGTTTTTAGCCGGGGGGGGGGCAATAACCGTGGACCCTCTCCAGGCTATTAATATCTGCCCTCAGTCACTGGCTCTACCATTCTGGTGGAGAAAATTGCGCGGGAGCCCACGCCAATTTTTTTCGCGATTTAACCCTTAAATATAATAGCTAGAGTGCCCAAATTTTGCACATACACACTGCTAACATTAGTAGTGTGGAATATGCAAAAAAATGGGAATATGACATGGTTTACTGCATGTAAAACATGTCTCATATCATGTCGGGTTTAGGAAGGAGAAATGAAAAGCCGGCAATTGAATTACCGGCTTTTCTGCTATATCGTGCTGAAGTAAATATAAATATATATATATGTGTCTCAATGACATATATATATATATATAAAAATGAAACGCGACTTTGGTGCGAAGATCGCCGACCGCATGGCTGATCACACACTAGGATCGGGTCGGGTTTCATGAAACCCGACTTTGCCAAAAGTCGGCGACTTTTGAAATTGTCCGATCTGTTTCGCTCAACCCTAGTCCTGAATGCTGCAGCTAGGATCATATTCCTCACCAACCGTTACACCGATGCCTCTACCTTGTGCCAGTCATTACACTGGTTACCCATCCACTCAAGAATCCAGTACAAGATTACTACCCTCATCCACAAAGCACTCCATGGCTCAGCACCACCCTACATATCCTCTCTGGTCTCAGTCTACCACCCTACCCATGCCCTCCGCTCTGCTATTGACCTCAGGTTAGCATCCTTAATAATCAGATCCTCCCACTTCTGTCTCCAAGACTTTACACGTGCTGCGCCGATTCTTTGGAATGCACTACCTAGGTTAATACGATTAATCCCCAATCCCCACAGGTTTAAGCGTGCCCTAAAAACTCATTTGTTCAGATTGGCCTATCGCCTCAACGTATTAACCTAACTATCCCTGTGTGGCCCATTCAAAAAAAAAAAACATAATTGGGTTCCTCGCATCATGTTCTCATACACTTTATGCAGTTAATAGCCCTCTGTGTCTGTACTGCTACATACTTAGGCAGCTAACTGGTTCATGCAGCTTTACATGAACACCCGAGCCTTACACTATGGCTGGTCCGAATAACTAAAGCAATTGTCACCATCCACCTCTCGTGTCTCCCCTTTTCCTTATAGTTTGTAAGCTTTCGAGCAGGGCCCTCATTCCTCTTGGTATCTATTTTGAACTGTGATTTCTGTTATGCTGTAATGTCTGTTGTCTGTACAAGTCCCCTCTATAATTTTTAAAGCGCTGCGGAATATGTTGGCGCTATATAAATAAAATTATTATTATTATTATTAACTTCTCCTGTTACCTTTGGGAAAATAAAAATATGGTGGTGGAAAGATGATTTTTGTGAACAAAATATGATTTTTTATTTTTACGGCTCTACATTATAAACTTCTGCGAAGCACTTGGAGGTTTAAAGTGCTCACTACACATCTAGATAAGTTAATTAGGGGGTCTACTTTCCAAAATGGTGTCATTTGTGGGGGGGTTTCCACAGTTTAGGCACATCAGGGGCTCTCCAAATGCGACATGGCGTCCGATCTCAATTCCAGCCAATTTTGCATTGAAAAGTCAAATGGCGCGCCTTCCCTTCCGAGGTCTGCCATTCTCCCAAACAGTGGTTTATCCCTACATATGGGGTATCGGTGTACTCAGGATAAATTGTACAACTTTTGGGGTACAATTTCTCCTGTTACCCTTGGTAAAAATAAAACAAATTGGATCTGAAGTAATTTTTTTGTGAAAAAAAGTTAAATGTTCATTTTTTTTAAACACCCCAAAAATTCCAGTGAAGCACCTGAAGGGTTAATAAACTTCTTAAATGTGGTTTTGAGCACCTTGAGGGGTGCAGTTGTTAGAATGGTGTCACTTTTTGATATTTTCTATCATATGGACCCCTCAATGTGATTTCAAATGTGATGTGGTCCCTAAAAATAAATGGTATTGTAAAAATGAGAAATCGCTGGCCAAATTTTAACCCTTATAACTCCCTAAGGAAAAAAAAAATTTGGTTCCAAAATTGTGCTGATTTAAAGTAGACATGTGGGAAATGTTACTTATTAAGTATTTTGTGTAACATATCTCTGTGATTTAAGGGCATGAAAATTCAAATTTGGAAACATGCAAAATTTTCAAAATTTTTGCCAAATTTCCATTTTTTTTTCACAAATAAACGCAGGTAATATCAAATAAATTTTACCACTATCATGAAGTACAATATGTCACGAGAAAACTTTGTCAGAATCACTGGGATCAGTTGAAGCGTTCCAGAGTTATAACCTCATAAAGGGACAGTGGTCAGAATTGTACAAATTGGCCCGGTCATTAACGTGCAAACCACCCTTGGGGGTAAAGGGGTCAAGGGCAAAAAAATTAAAAGTCTGAAAATTGCTACATTTTCCAAATTTTTGCCAAATTTCCATTTATTTCATAAATAAATGCAAGTCATATGAAAGAAATTTAACAACTAACATGAGGTACAATATGTCATGGAAAAAACAACCTCAGAATAAGTGGGATCCGATCCAGAGCTATAACCACATAAAGTGACCGTGGTAAGAATTATAGACATTGGCTCTGTCACTAAGGGCTTCAAAACTGAATTTTGTGTTTACTTGTGTTATCTTTGTCTCATTTTTAAATTTGTTTGGTGATGTGAAACATTTAAGTGTGGCAAACATGCAAAAGAATAGGAAATCAGGAAGCACACAAATGTATATAGGCATAATCATTTTTAAGATGTGCTCTATAAGGGCACAAACAAGCCATTATTACTGTGTGAAGCATTATTTTTGCTTAGGGGCACTAAAAATATCACCATTAATGTGTGGGGCACAAAAGATGTTATTATTTCTGAGTAGTGCATTATCATCTGGAGCATACTGTAGTATTATAATTTTGGGGGCAGTATCTCCGTGGAACTATTGTTATCGGGATGTTGCCTTGCGCAATATTTTGGGGTAATGACATCATTGAATTATTTGGGGGTATTGTGTTATACGGCAGGTGTCGAACTAATGTTTCATTTTGAATGGGGCGAAAGGGAGGTGATTTTAACTTTTATATATATATTTTTTAAAATATTTTTCAAAACATTTGTTTTTTACTTTTGGCATGCTTCAGTAGTCTCCAGACTAGAAGCTGCCACAACTCTATCGGCTCTGCTACATAGATGCGATGTTCAGATCGCCTCTATATTGCAGAATTGCTCACTTGCTATGAGCGCTGACCACTGGGTGGCGTTCCCAGCAAGCCGGCACTGACAACCACAGAGGTCTCCAGTAGACTTCAGGTTGTCATGCCAACACATCGGTGACCCGCGACCACGTGACGGGGGTCACCGGTGTGCATATTTCCGTCGCGATAGCCAGAAGCGTGTTTTAAATGCCGCTGTCAGCGGTTGACAGTGGTACTTAGCTGGTTAATATCCACGGGTGGATGGCGATTCCACCTGCCTCTATTGCGGGCACATATCAACTGTTCAAAACAGCTGACATGTCCACGGAAAGATGTGGACTCACCGCTGGAGCATATATCAATGTATGAAAGGAGTTATGGTCGTGTGCTATGCAGGGAGTGTGAGTTACTGTACGGCAGCCGGAATGTTGTGAACATTGTCACTCACGTCAACTCCAAGATGCAGTTCACGTGGAGCCAGCTAGCATGAGAGTGGCTGCTTGATGCACAGCAGCAAATTATGCACGGTATGCTTTTTGTCCCCAAGGCTTTCAAACTTTAAAATCACTTGATTGTGCTTTACCATGTATGAGTAAAATGAATGAGTGAGGTTGGTGTGTGGATTCAACACTGTACACAATACCTGTTGGTGCTGAGGTTATGGCTCTTGAACAGGATCCAGGAGAGGTGTGGGAGGAGTTGGATAATTGCCACTGACAGTGAAAACAATCATTGCTTCAAGTCACAGAGGTTTCACAACCTTTCCCAGTTGCAGTGATGCATCGTTGTCACTATACACCTTTCCCAGTAGGCCATGAAACTCATGTATTTTCCCTGTCCATAGTTGATGCTTCAGGTGTCTATGGTGCAGTGTACTTTGGACCTCAAAAACAAGTCCAGAGAGAAGTCTACATTTTTCTACATGCTAGCAGAGAGCTGGCACCCTTTTTTGTGAGAAATAGTGGCACCTCAGCATTTTCCAGCAAGGCTGTGCGCAGACTAAGATTTCATGACAGACACCAAACCTATTGTAACTCTCACGCCCAGACTGATTGGCGCGGGCGTCCGGGGGTGTGGCCCCACCGGACCACTGATCAGACTACCCTGGAAGGGGCGTAGCTACGTGGCTTCCTATGTGCTCGCTGGAGCCTCTGATGGTGAGGTCAGACTTGTGCGGCAGGTAGCTACCAGGTAGAATTCCAGGGTGGTGTCTGGCTGTGGATGCTCATCCCACTGGAGGACAGGACACAGGCAGGCAGGAACAGCCGTGACACTGGCTGGCGGACGGGTATGGCAGAGGCCCTGATGGGCAGACAGGCTTGACGGAGACACAGGCAGGCATGCGGGCAGGGCTGGCAGTCTGGCAAACAGGTGGGCACGGCTGGCACTCTGGCAGATCAGACGGACAGGGCTGATACTCTGGTAGGAACTGGTATACAGGCGGGTGAATGGAAACAGGTAAGAACCTGTTGTAACAACTCTGTCGGTGTCACACTCACGCCCTGAATGGTGGGCGTGAGCTCAGGGGGGTTTGTGGCCCCACTGTGCCACGAACCAGACTACCCTGGAAGGGGCATCACTGACAGCTGCCTGGGTTTTCACTGGAGCCTCTGATGGTGAGGTCAGGCTTGTGCAGCAGGCAGCTGCCAGGTGCTACTCCAGGGTGGTGTCTGGCTGTGGCTGCTGATCCCACTTGGTAGACAGGAACACTGGGATTGGTGCGGGAATCAGGCAGAACTAGCAGATGAGCACAGATGAGATTCAGACGAGTAGGCTGGCATGGCTGAGACACAGAGCTGGCAGAGACAAGGCAGACAACACAGGGCTGGCAGGCATGGCAGAGAACACAGGGCTGGCGGAGACACGGCAGAGAACACAGGGCAGGTTGGTGTGGTGTATGAAGGGACAGGTAGGGACCTGTTCACACAGGAGGTGCAGGTATGGAAGAGAAGGCTATGCAAGGCTGTGGATAGGAGCGCTAGAGCAGCAAGAGATAGCGCAGCAATAAAGGCTAAGCAGAGCAGAACCACAAGAAATGCGGAGAGGAGCTGCAGCAAGAGATTACTGCAGCCGCAGAAGCAAAGCAGAGCAGAGCCACAAGGAATGTGGAGAGGAGCTGCAGCAAGAGTAACTGCAGAAGCTAAGCAGAGGCACAAGAACGTGGAGAGGAGCTGCAGCAAGAGATTACTGCAGAAGCTAAGCAGAGTGGAACCGCAAGGAATGCGGAGAGGAGCTGCAGCAAGAGATTACTGCAGCAACTGGAGGGGAGCAGAGTAGAACGTAGTAGAACCGCAGGAGTGCGGAGTAGAGATAAAGCCACAAAGGTACAGAGCAGGCAGAGCCGCAAGAGTGCGGAGCATAAGCAGACTAAGAACACAAGGAAAGACACAGCAGGGAAGGAAGCCACAGACAAGGAGACCGAGATAAGACAAAGTACAGACAAGGCAATGAAACAAGACACCAGGACAAAGACACAGGGACCAGGATATTCTGTCTCCTGGGGGGCGGAAAACAAGATCAAGGCAAGGCAAAGAGAAAAGCCTTGGGCTCCTAGGCCCAAAACTATTTACTGGGTTAGATGCAGTAAAAATTTAGATACACAGGCGGTGTTGCTAGCTTCACAGGCGGGCTACTCAGATGACTACCAGACAATGCTACTAGCCCAAAAGGATTGGCTGAGCTAGATTACACCAAATGCTGTGACAAACACTTGCACAGCACTGGCACAGACCTGCCTGGCAAAAAGTGCTAGGAACTGCTGTAACCTACCCTGAAAAGGGCTGATATTACAACTAGTCCCGACTCCCGACTCCCTAAACCTATCTCTCAGAAAATTCGCTCGCAAAAAAAAGACTCTTTGACTGTATAGCATTTGTGGAAGTTTGTGCCCCAGGGCACTCTATATGAGAAATCACGGATGCGTCCATAATGCTGGGGTTCATTACATACATCAGGGCATTTGTTGCCAGCATTTCTTTACCATAAGACTGAGTGTACCACACTCTGAGCCCTCCTCTCTTAGGTTTAATACAGGGCTTTTGCGTACCCTATGGACCACTCTAGTCCACACCGAATGGTTTATATGTATATTTGTAACTAAGTGCATTGAATAAATAGGGAGTATAGCATTGGTTTCTCCTGTATCTAATGACATTTAACAGTCGGGCATTGTTGTTATTATAACCATATACCTTTATATATTATATTTAAACGGTTTGGATCTAATCTATATTGTTCAATGTGGAACAAGTTTTTAAATGTTTTTAATAGTGTGTATTGTCTGGTCTTTTTGGTGTGTAAAATAAAACTTGATTTTTTTGAAAATTATCTTTTCTTCTTGTGGTGATCCTACAATTATATGCATGTACCTGTCTCTTTAATGGTTTCTGTGGTAATTTTCTACATGCATGGTGGTGATCCCAGACAAGTATTAATACAATATTATGTGATGGTGCCCACTTAAACAGCTTTTTTTCAGTCTATTAACAATGATAAACAGTTTTAATGTGCAAATCAAGTTAGGCTTTTGGTGAACGAACAGTTATCGAACAGAAACTCGAACAGCCGAACTTCAAGCAAATTGTTCGAGTTCCTCGAACGACTCGAACACTGCCCAAAACAGCTTGAATTTGAAATTGGTGAACAGTTCGACTCGAACACCGCTCATCTCTAGTGTATATATATACAGCTCTGGCAAATATTAAGAGAACACCACATCAAAACCCTGTCATGGGCAGCCCAATCTCCAGACCTGAACTCCATTGAAAACCTGTGGAATGTAATCGAGAGGATGATGGATAGTTACAAGCCATCAAAGGAGAACTGCTTAAATTTTTGCGCCAGGAGCAGTGTGAAAGACTGGTGGAAAGCATGCCAAGACGCATGTAAGCTGTGATTAAAAATCATGGCTATTCCACAAAATATTGATTTCTGAACTCTTCCTGAGTTAAAACATTAGTATTGTTGTTTCTAAATGATTATGAACTTGTTTTCTTTGCATTATTTGAGGTCTGAAAGCACTGGGCTATTTTTTTTTATTTTGGCCATTTCTTCTTTTCACAAAAAGAATTCAAAAATTATTGCTTGGACATTCGGAGACATGTTATCAGAAGTTTATAGAATAAAAGAACAATTTACATTTTACTCAAAAATATACCTATAAAGAGAAAAATCAGACAAACTGAACATTTTGCAGTGGTCTCTTAATTTTTGCCAGAGCTGTGTGTATATACCCACACTACAGAATACTTACCAGTCTTTCTCGTCTTCTTCGCTTCTTCTAAATTCCTACACAGCATAGGACCTCTGGTGTCATCATGGTCACATGGCTGGGATTACACCAAAGGTCCTTACGCCATCTCAACATTACAAATTACATTGAAAATGGAGAGTTATTATCAATATAATTTCTGCTGTAGATACTGGAAGCCCCTGAGGGAGTTAAGTTCGTTTAAATTAAACTACTAAAACAGTTGTAAAATCTTAACCTTTTTCTTTATCCCCTTTCCCTTTTGCGATGTATATAACCATAAAATTTGATGTTACTACGTTGGTACAAGCACATAAAGTAATCAAATTGTTCTGTTGTCTACAGTTGGCAAATTCAACTATTTAACCAGTTATAACATTTTAACCCTTTTTTGCATTTTGTTTTTGGGGTTTTTTTTATTAAATGGGTGATCCAGCACCTAAAATGTAATTTCTAGATGACCATTTTTGTAATTTGATTTATTATACAATTCCATACACTTTTCCATATCTAGCTAATCCCTAAATGAGTTTCCATTGCTGTACTTCCTGTAATGTTTTGCTTTAGAGGAGTCACAGGAGACTGAGGCTGCACTCACTGCCCGCAGCATCCATCGCTCCTCTTGGAGCAAGACGTCACAGGGGGCAGCATTGCAATTACTCACTAGTTTCTTACATCACCCTCCCACCCCTCTGAAGACGTCCTGGATCCTGGAGGATGGACACTGTGGGAGATGGGAGTGCAGCACCGGCTCTCTGCTTCTATCTCTGCCGCCTCCATAGCTTCTAACTGGAAGAAGACATCATCAGGGGGCAGAGATAGAAGCAGTGATTGACACCAGCGGTGCCCACAGTTTCTAGCACTACTCTCAAAAGAGTTGTCATCAGGGGTCAATGATAGAGGTCGTGAGTGACACCAGAACTGCCCCCAATTCGTTTGAGGGCTGTGCTAGAAGCTGTGGGGTAACTTTGGTGTCTCTCACTGCTCATCTTTTATACTGGCTGTGATAATCCTCCCTGATTAGTTGTACTATGTGATATGATAGCTGCAGGGGATTATAGGAAAACCCGCCAGTCCTTGCCTAACGTCATTTGCCCGCTCCGTGAATCTTCAGCAATGTGTGAAGTGGCGCTGGGCTCCTTTTTTTTTTCCCTTTTGGTCGATCCTTGTGAATCACGTCACAAACTATTCAAATTTTCAGGGAACTGTGAATTTCTGGAAATTCAACTTGAAGTGCATTCTTCCTAGAATGATTCTATCATCTCTACCAGCAACACTTCAACTTGAAGAACTGGATGATCACTTATTTGTAACATATCCTCTTTTCCCCTTGACATTAGCCACTATCATGGGTCAATCAGCATTTTTTCACCTTTCGGTGGTTTTAATGTTATGGCTTTTCGGCTGTATGTCAGACCATGCAATAAAAAACTATCACTGTGTAGCTGTATGTCGGGCCCTACCTTGACCACAGTCTACAAGTGTCTTATTATATCCAAGGAATGACAAGACTGCATTGGCCAAGTTTTAAAGTGCTTTTAAGGTCCATGTGGTATAGCTCGGGCTGCACGCTCCTGTTTGCTTTGGCTGCTTCTCATGTTTCTTTTTTATTGAACAGCAATTATATAGAAATATTTTATATAGAACAATAACATACATGAGCATTATGAGCACACATTCCCGAAGAATGATCTGCACTTATTGAAATGAGGCCTGATCCACAGCTCACAAAAAGGGTAATGATTTTAGGTTTAATAGGTCATTGCTTATTTTATTCTTGCCCCAGACTTGCCTGGCACTTCTATTGTAGATGCCTTTTAATACCTCCTTACTATATTACATATTTAATAGTCCTTAGGAGCATGGAAAAATTTACTCAAAAATGTAAACTCCTTTCAATACAGTGAACAAAGCGTTAGAGTTAAATATTACAGTAATAGGTAGCCCATTACAAATCTGTGTGGTTTGGTTTCATTAATTTTCTAAAGCAGCAATCCTGATGTTGCTTCCAGATGTTTTAGTTTACAGTGCCCCTGTGTGAGCTTATAAATGTAGAATTATAACCCACCATAGTGCTCTAACTTACCAGCAGTGGCAAAGGAACAGGACACTTACCTCCTGCATCTGTAGCCAAGTTTCAGGAGAAAAGTGGTCTACTCCTGATCTGCAACGTCTTTGTAAGCTTCACTAAATGGTCATTCTAATTATTTCTATATATGTCATTTGATGCTTCTTGATGTCCCAAGCTGCACAAAAGTATTGTGGGCTCTGACCCTTTAAGAAAAGTAATGTGGGAACTAGGCACTGTGTAAAATAATATTATTTATAATCATTTTAATTTATATACTAGAACATTTAATCATCACTAAAGTTGGCAATTCCTTATCACATGAGAAAAGACACCTTTCACCAAATTTTACACTTTGAACTGAACACACAGTGTAGACGTGGCTGAATTTTTTGCACCGGTCCATAAGACGCACCCCAAATTTTCAGAAGGAAATAGGGAAGAAAAATAATGTGCCAAATGGGGGTCCTTCTTACTGTCCAAATTCAGCTTACCAGGGAAGGGATCCACACAGGTCGAAGAGTGGTCAGAGGGGTCGTTCGGTGGTCCAGGCTGGTGCAGTGGCTTCCGTGAAAAATCCCATCCCAGGCTGGTGCGGTGGTGGTGCTCTGTGGGGTGGCAGTGCTCTGAGGGGTGGCTGGGCTCTGTGCGGTGGCTGGGCTCTGTGGGGTGGCTGGGCTCTGTGGGGTGGCTGGGATCTGTGGGGTGGCTGGGATCTGTGGGGTGGCGGGGCTCTGTGGGGTGGCTGGGCTCTGTGGGGTGGCTGGGCTCTGTGGGGTGGCTGGGATCTGTGGGGTGGCGGGGCTTTGTGGGGTGGCGGGGCTCTGTGGGGTGGCTGGGCTCTGTGGGGTGGCTGGGCTCTGTGGGGTGGCGGGGCTCTGTGGGGTGGTGGGGCTCTGTGAAGTGGTGGGGTGGCAGCACTCTGTGGGGTGGCAGCGCTCTGTGGTGTGGTGGTGGTGGCAGGGCTGTGTGGTGGTGTCAGGGCTCCGCCGGTATTTCTTCAATTCCTGGAAGCCCCCGCAGCTCCATTGCTGCGATGCGGTGCAGTGGTCTCCAGCAAAATGGCCGCCGGGGGCGGCACATGCTCAGATTCAGATCTCGGCAATGAGATCTCATTCTGAGATCCCAGGGGATAAGATCTCGTGATGAGATCTTGCTGCCAAGATCTGAATCTGAACATGCGTCGCCCCCAGCGGCCATTTTGCCAGAGACCACAGGATCGCAGCAACAGAGCTGCGGGGGTTTCCGGGCTTTGAAGAATTGCCAGTGGAGCCCCGCCACCACCACATCACAGAGCACTGCCACCGCCGCACCACAGCCGCACCAGCCTGGGATAGGAGGATTTGTAAGTATATTCCTACCATAAAACGCACCACCATTTCTCCCCCAAAAAATTTAGGAAAAAGTGCATCTTATGGTCCGGAAAATATGGTAAGTTTCATTTTTTCTATTTCGTGTCTCCATTGTGGAGATATTAGCAATCAAAGTATTTAGTACCTAATGAGTTAACTTTAGATAAAGGGATACTCAAATATCCAAGATCCTAACCCAATATGTAGTAGGTGTAGTAATAATAATATTAGCAAATACCTCCAATTATAAATGTAGTATAGTTCTACTGATTCACTATGTCACTTACATCATGTGAAGGGCATTCTAGTAGCTTAGGCATAGGTGGTTACGACCAC
The DNA here is from genome assembly GCF_032444005.1 of Ranitomeya imitator. Classification (NCBI taxonomy): domain Eukaryota; kingdom Metazoa; phylum Chordata; class Amphibia; order Anura; family Dendrobatidae; genus Ranitomeya; species Ranitomeya imitator. The sequence continues at coordinate 740,626,544 of NC_091284.1, forward strand.
TAACAGCTAACTTAGGCTAGGTTCACATTGCGTTAATGGGTTAACGCTAACGGACTGCATTGCACGGTGAAAATGTCGCAATTAACGCCGTGCAACAGGTCCGTTAGCGCACCCATTGACAGCAATGTGATTTTTTTGCTGTAGTGCATCGCTAGCGCATGCCATTTTTGGCACGCACTAGCGATGTGCAGCGTCCGAGGTGCGTCCGAGGTCCGTCCCTCGCTGGCGCAGATCGGGGATCTGCGCTAGCGGGGACGCCGAACGCGGACCCTAAACAAACATTGCGTTAGCGCAATCCGCAAGCGCTATGCGCTTAACGGATTGCCCTAACGCAATGTGAACCTAGCCTAACTGTCACTACAGTGGGGAATATAAGTATTTGGTACACTGCCGATTTTGCAAGTTTTCCCACCTACAAAGAATGGAGAGGTCTGTAATTTTTATCGTAGGTACACTTAAACTGTGAGAGACAGAATCTACAAATAAAAAAACAGAAAATCACATTGTATGATTTTTACATAATTTATTTGCATTTTATTGCATGAAATAAGTATTTGATCACCGACCAACCAGCAAGAATTCTGACTCTCACAGACCTGTTAGTTTTTCTTTAAGGCCGGGGTCACACTAGCGAGTTTTACGGACGTATGAGAGGCGCAAAAAATCCGGATTGCACACGGTACAATGATTCTCTATGGCCCAGCTCCTATCTGCCGTATTTTATGGATACGTACCAAATGGCTACCATCTAGGTCTATGTGATCAAGTTGTTCGTCATTAAACGGAATAGTATATGGAAGTAATGCACTCAATAGTTTGCAATAGGAAAACACAATAATGCCATTTGTATAAGATAATTACCTTCGGACATGGTGCAGGCCTTGTGCTGGGGCGCCGGTTAGACACGCAGGAGCCTCGATGCACATTTCACCGCCCTCGGCTTCGACTATTGAGTGCATTACTTCAATATACTATTCTGTCTAATGATGAACAACTTGATCACATAGACCTAGATGGTAGCCATTTGATATGGTCATTTTGGCATTGTTCATTTTTTATCAATGGCATGACTATTGTAGTATAATGGAGAGACATACTTATACTATGCTTTGTGTTGCGGTGCCGGTGGCCACACAGTCATTTTTCTATGGTCGGCACTTATTTTCCATCCTCATGTTGCCGATATTTCTTTAGCTGTTTTTCTATCTAATGCCACTAATATTATCTGCATATCTTTATATGTGCAATAAAATTTATTTATATGTTCATTGTTATAGCCCCTGTTTTTCTCCTTATTGGTATCTCCGAGCATTCGTATATTACTGGTGGTTATTATTTAATAATCGATCTATAAGTGCTGATTTTCTGGAGACCCAATTGGGAATTTTTTTCGGTTGTATGTTATTAGCTCTAGGGGTATGGACCCAATTAGCTATGGTGACCACATTGTAGGTTCTTAAACATATTCATTAGTTTGTCTTCACAAATTTTGTGATAGAGGGAGAAGGACCCTGTCCTTATGTTCAGAAATTCATGTTCTTTTGCATTACATCATATTGTGCTGTTTGTTGACAATATTTATATTGATGATTTTTGGGGGGAAATGCAGGTTACTAGGCCACATTAAAATCTGAATAATCACTGTCGCCTTGTGTTATCACGGTGCACAATGACTGTAACGAATGGAAACGGAGGCACAGATGTAGAAGTTCACATTCCTTTTCCTTTCCGGGTCAAAGCCGAAATGGGTGCCACTCGAGTGGAAAAATTTGGAAATGAACAAACGGTAATAGTTGGCGAACCCCAGGAACTGTTGTATTGCCTTCAAACCGCATGGGCGAGGCCACTTAAGTATGGCGGATACCTTCTCTGGATCCATCTTTAAACCTGTAGACGAGACAATATAACCCAGAAAAGGCAGAGAGGATTGCTCAAAGAGACACTTTTCAATTTTAGCATAAAATCTGTTCTCCCTGAGTCTTTGTAAGACCATACGTACAGTGGGGCAAAAAAGTATTTAGTCAGTCAGCAATAGTGCAAGTTCCACCACTTAAAAAGATGAGAGGCGTCTGTAATTTACATCATAGGTAGACCTCAACTATGGGAGACAAACTGAGAAAAAAAAATCCAGAAAATCACATTGTCCGTTTTTTTAACAATTTATTTGCATATTATGGTGGAAAATAAGTATTTGGTCAGAAACAAAATTTCATCTCAATACTTTGTAATATATCCTTTGTTGGCAATGACAGAGGTCAAACGTTTTCTGTAAGTCTTCACAAGGTTGCCACACACTGTTGTTGGTATGTTTGCCCATTCCTCCATGCAGATCTCCTCTAGAGCAGTGATGTTTTTGGCTTTTTGCTCAGCAACACGGACTTTCAACTCCCTCCAAAGGTTTTCTATAGGGTTGAGATCTGGAGACTGGCTAGGCCACTCCAGGACCTTGAAATGCTTCTTACGAAGCCACTCCTTCGTTGCCCTGGCGGTGTGCTTTGGATCATTGTCATGTTGAAAGACCCAGCCACGTTTCATCTTCAATGCCCTTGCTGATGGAAGGAGGTTTGCACTCAAAATCTCACGATACATGGCCCCATTCATTCTTTCATGTACCCGGATCAGTCGTCCTGGCCCCTTTGCAAAGAAACAGCCCCAAAGCATGATGTTTCCACCACCATGCTTTACAGTAGGTATGGTGTTTGATGGATGCAACTCGTATTCTTTTTCCTCCAAATACGACAAGTTGTGTTTCTACCAAACAGTTACAGTTTGGTTTCATCAGACCATAGGACATTCTCCCAAAACTCCTCTGGATCATCCAAATGCTCTCTAGCAAACTTCAGACGGGCCCGGACATGTACTGGCTTAAGCAGTGGGACACGTCTGGCACTGCAGGATCTGAGTCCATGATGGCGTAGTGTGTTACTTATGGTAGGCCTTGTTACATTGGTCCCAGCTCTCTGCAGTTCATTCACTAGGTCCCCCCGCGTGGTTCTGGGATTTTTGCTCACCGTTCTTGTGATCATTCTGACCCCACGGGGTGGAATTTTGCGTGGAGCCCCAGATCGAGGGAGATTATCAGTGGTCTTGTATGTCTTCCATTTTCTAATTATTGCTCCCCCTGTTGATTTCTTCACTCCAAGCTGGTTGGCTATTGCAGATTCAGTCTGCCCAGCCTGGTGCAGGGCTACAATTTTGTTTCTGGTGTCCATTGACAGCTCTTTGGTCTTCACCATAGTGGAGTTTGGAGTCAGACTGTTTGAGGGTGTGCACAGGTGTCTTTTTATACTGATAACAAGTTTAAACAGGTGCCATTACTACAGGTAATGAGTGGAGGAAAGAGGAGACTCTTAAAGAAGAAGTTACAGGTCTGTGAGAGCCAGAAATCTTGATTGTTTGTTTCTGACCAAATACTTATTTTCCACCATAATATGCAAATAAATTGTTAAAAAAACAGACAATGTGATTTTCTGGATTTTTTTTTCTCAGTTTGTCTCCCATAGTTGAGGTCTACCTATGATGTAAATTACAGACGCCTCTCATCTTTTTAAGTGGTGGAACTTGCACTATTGCTGACTGACTAAATACTTTTTTGCCCCACTGTATATGTCTCCGGTGGGAAGCTAAATCAGCAGAGAAGATCAGAATGTCGCCAAGGTAAACAACAACACAAGAATAAAGCAGATCTCTGAAAATGTCATTTACAAATTCCTGAAACACTGCTGGTGCATTACTTAGCCCAAATGGCATTACCAGGTATTCGTAGTGTCCGTCCCGAGTGTTAAAGGCGGTCTTCCATTCGTCTCCTTTATGAATGCGTATCAGATTGTAAGCCCCTCTGAAAATTTTAGACCCCCTAAGACGATCAAACAATTCTGAAATTAACGGCAATGGATACCTGTTCTTTACCGTAATCTGGTTCAGACCTCTATAATCGATACAGGGTCGTAGAGATCCATCCTTTTTCTTCATGAAGAAGAATCCAGCTCCAGCAGGCGAGGAAGACTTCTGGATGAATCCTCTGTCCAGGTTCTCCTGAATGTATTCAGACATGGACTGAGTCTCTGCTTGAGAAAGAGGATAAATCCATCCACGTGGAGGAGACGCTCCGGGAAGCAGCTCAATGGGGCAATCATACGACCTGTGAGGAGGTAATCTCTCTGCCTCTTTTTTCCCAAAGACATCAGCGAATGACCAGTAAGGTGACGGCAAACCCGGCAGGGTTTTAGGTTGTACTAGAGGAAGAGTAGGACGAACCGGAATGATACATGGATCAAAGCAAGACTTTCCCCAGCGCTTGATCTCTCCTGTCCTCCAATTTAAAACAGGTTCATGCATCTGGAACCAGGGTAGACCTAGAAGCAAGGGGTGAGACAAATCTGGCAACACATAAAAACAGATTCTTTCAGCATGGGTTAGACCTACCCGGAGTTCCAAAGGCACAGTCTGGAACCATATGGACTCCGACAGGGGTCTGCTATCCACAGATGTCACTTGCAACAGTTCCGATAAACGCTGGACTGGAATTTGATAACAATCCACTACCGCCTGCCGAATAAGGTTCCCAGCGGCACCAGAATCCAGGTGACAGAACTCCGAAAACCTTGTTTTGCCGATGGCCACAGAGACTGTTATTTGCAAAGCTGGAGAGAGATGATCCTTACCTAGGATAGCCTCTCCTACAGACCCGGTCTCTTAGGACAGGAGCGGATATAATGCTTGGCACTGCCACAGTAGAAACAGCTCCCCTCCAGGCGACGCGCCTCCTGGCAACGGTTGAGCAGATTTACACGATCCACCTCCATAGCCACAGGAGCGGAAGACAAAGTTGGAGAGTTTGCAGATTTAAGAGCACAAGCAACCTGGTGATTGGATTCTTTTTCACGTCTGATCTCGTTGGAGCGTTCCTGAAACCGTAGATCAACCCGAACTGCCAGGGAAATCATGTCATCCAGAACCGTAGGCAAGTCTCGTCCCACCAATTCATCCTTAACTCGTCCAGAGAGTCCCTGCCAGAAGGTAGCCACCAAAGCCTCATTGTTCCAGGAAAGTTCAGATGAAAGAGTACAGAACTGCACCGCATACAGAGCCACCGTAAGAGTCTTCTGTCGTAGTCAAAGCAGAGCAGAAGCTGTCGACGTAGTATGACCAGGTTCGTCAAAGGTCTTGCCTACAGGAAAGACTGGAGATTAGTAACCAATGGATCCACCCTCTCCCACAGCGGATTCATCCAGGCGAGCGCCTCTCCGTCAAGGTGGGACATGATGAAGCCAACTTTGGCCAAGTCAGAAGCAAACCTATGCCCCAATAGTTCGAAGTGCAGTGTGCACTGATTTATGAACCCTCGACACAAAACGGGGTCGCCTCGGAAGCGGGTGGGAGCCGCTAAGCGAAAATCCTTACTTGCTGTGCAGTTCGATACCTGGACACAGGTGGCACGAGCAGGTGCAATCGAAGAAGCCAGACTATCCAGGTGAGCAGATACATTGTGCAGGAAAGGCATGATCTTGTCCTATTGCTCCTTCAGCTGGGAGATCTCCTGATGTAACTCCATGACTGGTGACTTCTGGGATCCAGCGGGTTCCATGGCCGGAGAAAACTGTAACGAATGGAAACGGAGGCACAGATGTAGAAGTTCACATTCGTATTTATTAAGGTTTGATGTGGAACCACTAGACCACAGTCCGGGGGGCTCCGAAGGGGGCATTACTGCGTGAGCCCCAGACACCCGTAGTAAGTCCCCTCGAACAGGGACAGAATGGAATACCTGGAGGACACGGGTGCTACCTTCAGTTAGACCCAGTACTTGGCTGTCCCAGCGGAACTGATGGGCCAGCAAGGTTAGTCGGTATTGCAGAGTTGACTGGAGGATACCGGGTGTAGAAGCTGGTGCCGGTGCTACTGGTGTGGTCCGGAAGTGAAGCTGGTGGACTGGCAGGACTAGATGGGTCCAGTGTAGATACTGCGGATGCAGTCCAGATTAGCCGGGTAACTGGTAGCAGAAGATCTGTGGAAACAGACAGAATAAGCGGAGTTCCTTGCAGATACTTCAGAAACAGAAGCGCAGAATAACAGGAACCGGAAGTTAGCAACAGTAGATATTTGTTGCTCCGGTGCCCTCCCTATGGTGGAAGGGCTAGAAATAATAGACAAATACACGCCATTGGTTAGAGGCAACATTTGGAAAATGCACACTGTCTCCTTAAGAGACCAGGGGCGAGCGCGCGCACGACCTGAGAACCCTGCCAGGGAACCTGCTGGCCGCATGCCAGGAAGCAGGAGAGGAAGGAGGGGTGGGGGCTGCATCCAGACAGCGTGAAGCTGGCACAGAGCGAGAGTCCTGACAGAGACCCCCTGGAGGTACAGTAAACAGACCGGGTGTAACAATGACCATATCCACTTTTTTTATGTTTCATTGCAGTGGAAGATGTTATGAGATGATGGCACAGCATACGCGACCAGTATAGGAGAGAAAGACAGCAGAGGGCCAGGAATGGGTCCGCAGCGCCTGCCAAAAGCGGAAATATATATATTACGACCGACTCTCCTTTTTGGATCCCAGTATGGATCTGAGAGCGTAAGTAAAAACATCAAAACACATTACACATACCGTATATACTCGAGTATAAGCCGACCCGAGTATAAGCCGACCCCCCTAATTTTGCCACAAAAAACTGGGAAAACTTATTGACTCGAGTATAAGCCTAGGGTGGAAATGCAGCATTTACCGGTGAATTTCAAAAATAAAAATAGATCATTATTTCCCCATTGCTGTGCCATATAGTGCTCTGCACCGTTCATATTTCCCCATAGGTGTGAACCATATAGTGCTCTGCACCGTTCATTGTGCCCCCTAGCTGTGCCATATACGGTGCTCTGCACCGTTCATTGTGCCCCATAGATGTGCCATATACGGTGCTCTGCACCGTTCACTGTGCCCCATAGCTGTGCCATATACGGTGCTCTGCACCGTTCACTGTGCCCCATAGCTGTGCTGTGCCATATACGGTGCTCTGCACCGTTCACTGTGCCCCATAGCTGTGCTGTGCCATATACGGTGCTCTGCACCGTTCACTGTGCCCCATAGCTGTGCTGTGCCATATACGGTGCTCTGCACCGTTCACTGTGCCCCATAGCTGTGCTGTGCCATATACGGTGCTCTGCACCGTTCACTGTGCCCCATAGATGTTCCACATAAATTTGTGCCGCCGCTGCCGCAATAAAGAAAAAAAACCACATACTCACCTCCCTTGATTGCAGCTCCCGGCGTCTCGTTCCGGCGCCTCCATCTTCCCGGCGTCTCTGCTCTGACTGATCAGGCAGAGGGCGCCGCGCACACTATATGCGTCATCGCGCCCTCTGCCTGAACAGTCAGAGAGCAGAGACGCCGGGAAGATGGAGGCGCCGGCCGGGAAGATGGAGCGGCGCCCGGCGGCTGGAACGAGGACAGGTGAATATAACATACTCACCTAGTCCTGGCGATCCTCGCGCTGTCCCCTCCTGTCTTCGGTGCCGCAGCTTCTTTCTCTATCAGCGGTCTCCGGCACCGCTGATTAGAGAAATGAATAAGCGGCTCCGCCCCTATGGGAGGTGGAGCCGCTTATTCATTTCTGTAATGAGCGGTCCCACGTGACCGCTGAAGAGAGGAAGAAACTGCAGCGCCGAAGCCCGTGGGACGGCAGGGACAGCGCGAGGATCGCTGGGACTAGGTAAGTATACCCCAGCGCCCTCACCCCCTCACCCGCCGACCCCACCGCTACCGTGACTCGAGTATAAGCCGAGGGGGGCACTTTCAGCCCAAAAATTTGGGCTGAAAATCTCGGCTTATACTCGAGTATATACGGTATATTTTTTTACAGTCAAAGTAAAAAATTAAATTACTTATCCTCATACTTTACTAACAGAACACAGTCCAACCTCACTGAGAGGGAGACCGGCTCGGACTCGGAGGCCATCATAGATCCGGTTGGGGAAGGGGAAGAGGTGGCTGGTCCACCTTCACATCCTTCCAGTGTCCTCCCTCCTGCAACATCTTCAGTTCCAACTCAAGATCCGGCAACAAGTGGACAAGAAATTGCAGAACCACCCACAGCAGCACCACATCCAGGAAGCCAGGAGGAAGCAGGAAACAGTAGCAGCCCTACAGTTCCTCTGGAGACATCACCACAGCCTGCTGTCATTTCCCGTCGTGGCCGCAGGAGGAGAGAGCTGCAAGAAAGTCGCAGGAATGTTGACACTGGGGTCCTAAATTATTTGGCCAGGGCTGCACAGGATGATGGTGAGGAGGCCTTTGCGAGGAGCCTGGCCTGGTACCTCCGTTCCATACCCGGTGAGGCAAGTCTATGTGTGAGAGGGTGTATTCAAATACTTATTGATTCATGCACCACACCAAATTCCCCATATAAAATTGTTTGAGATCATTAGGAAGTGGCAGCTCTCATCACGTAACCTCCTGTGCATTCCATCATCTCAGCAGGTGCATGATCAACAAGTATTTGAAGCACCCCCTCCCCGTGAGCCTACACCTCTACCCCTTCCCACCCAAAACCAACCAAGGCCATCACATTACAATAATCCAACATTCCGGCAACCTTCCCAATATGGCCACTTGTCCAGACCCAGTGCTGGAGGCTGGTCCCAACCTGGATTTGGATGACATGGCCATATTGGGTGGGGTTATGAGCCAAGGTCTTTTTTGCAACCTCAAGAGGGCCAGACTCAAAGCATGTATGTTTCTAACCAATACCCAACTGGCCAATATGATCAAGGGCATCATTTTGAGCATGGTCAAACATCCAACACACAGGATGATGTACAATTGGCCCAACAAAGGCCACATGACCAGAACCCAGTGCTTCCACCATCTCCTGAAACCAACGTACAGAAATCTGTAATTTTTTTATTTTAAAATTTTGCTAATTTTTTATATTTAATTTTCTTAAAATTTTATGTTTAAATCTGCTGTGATAACACTTGGTTATATTTTGTTTGTTTTGTTATTTTTTTGTATTACTTTTATAAAAAACCATATGATAATAATATGGCGTTTAAACACAAAAAGTGGCTTGGGCTCAAAATAAAAAATAGAGTCCAAAATCATTTTCAGTTTTCTTTGACTAATTATTTAAACATCAGACACAATGACTTGGTTGTTGAACATCTGCTACATTAGTCAAAGAAACACACATAGTTATTTTTTGGTGTTTTTAAAGATTTTAACTTGCAAAAACATATATAGATATATATATTAACATTATAACATAGAAACAGCATTATCTTGCCAGGGAGTAGCTCCATGAGTTAACACAAAATAATTGGTAAATATTTCCCTAACTTTTAGGCCAGAAAGGGGACGCCGCGGAGGAAGGACATTAGGCGGCATGCCTTCACCACTGTCAGTTGAGCAGCACTCATGAATTCGTGTGAAGTTGTGTAGAACAACACAAGCTTTTATTACTTCATTTACATTTGCCTCACTCAACTGAATGGCAGTCTGGAGAACACGCCATTTTGCTGCCATAATGCCAAAGGTGCACTCAACCAGTCGCCTTGCCCGTGAAAGTCTGACATTAAATACATGGCTCCGGTGATCCAGGTTGCTCCAGGGATAAGGCCTCATGACATGCCTGGTCAATTGGAAGGCCTCATCTGCCAGAAGTACATATGGCACTGGTTCAGCATTGGAGCCTGGGAGTTGTTGTGGTGGTGGGAGGTCCAACAGGTTTAAACATAGCTGCCGACCCATAATGGACGCATTGAAGACTCTAGAGTCTCCAGTTCGCCCATAGGCCCCAATATCTACAATTATAAACCTGTAGTTACTGTCAACTACAGCTAACAGAACTACAGAGAAAAACTGCTTATAATTATAGAATTGGGTGCTCAAGTTTGGTGGCTTATGCACCCTGATATGTTTCCCATCCAGGGCTCCAATACAGTGCGGAAAATTGACAAAATTGAGAAAAATCACGGGCTATTTTGAGCCAATCATCCATTTTCAGCTCCGGCATCACAAGTCGATGCAGTCTGGTCCAGATTTCCATACATGTGTTACGTACAATGTCTGAAATTGTTGACCGCCCTATGAGAAATTCTAGATGTAATCCTGCATAAGATAAGCCAGTTGACAGGAATCTGAAAGCACAAAACAAAAAATATATACGTTACAATGCTTAGACTAAATCATAGTTTAAAAAAAAAAGGCAGGAGAACAATGTACCTTCATAAATTTACCCTGGATAACAACATTTAAGGATGACCTTTGAGAAAGTACCGCCCCAGCTCCCGTGGAGGAAGTGTCCACTTCCAGAACAAAGGGCTTACTGGTCACTGGCCAATGTAGGACTGGTGCAGAAGTGAAGGCCTGCTTCAGGGTGATAAAGGCATCTTCAGCCTCCGGCGGCCAAGAATTAGGCGTAGCTCCTTTCCGGGTAAGAATGGAGAGCGGCTTAGACAGAGAAGAGAAATGGGGCACGAATTGTCTATAGTAATTTGCAAAGCCTAAAAAACGTTGAATGGCTTTTACCCCAAGTGGACGCGACCATTTAAGCACAGCGAACAACTTCTCAGGATCCATCTTCAATCCAAAATCAGAAATAATGTAGCCCAAGAATGACAACGAGGTTTGTTCAAAAAGACATTTCTCAATTTTGGCATGGAGACGATTCTCTCAAAGACGTTGCAAGACCAAGCGGACACTCTTTCTGTGAGAGGCAAGATCGGGAGAAAAAATGAGAATGTCGTCCAAATAGACTACTAGGCAGGAGTGCAGAAGATCCCAAAAAACCTTGTTGACAAATTCTTGGAAGACTGCCAGAGCAAAGACCGAAAGGCATGACCAGATATTCGTAATGGCCATCTCACATGATGAATGCCGTCTTCCATTCATCTCCGGCACGTATTTGGAACAATTTATAGGCCCCCCGCAAATCCAATAAAGATTTGAGCCCCTCTCAGGCGGTCGAAGAGCTCTGGAATAAGCGGAAGAAGATACCTATTCTTGACCGTGATGTTATTCAGACCCCGGTAGTCTATGCAGGGCCGTAGAGAGCCATCCTTCTTTCGGACTAAGAAGAATCCGGCCCCTGCTGGAGAGGAAGACTTCCAGATGAAGCCCTTGGCCAAATTCTCTCTGATGTAGTCTAACATGGCCGATGTTTCCACTGCAGACAAAGGGTATGTTCTCCCTCGTGGAGGCGTGGATCCAGGAAGAAGCTCAATGGGGCAATCATAGGCTCGATGTGGAGGAAGAGACTCAGCCTCCTTTATATCAAAAACGTCAGCAAACATATGATATGCCAGTGGGAGACCAGGAAGTTTACTGGATGTTGGAGGAAGGATAGAAGGAACCACAGAGCGTAGACAATGTTCATGACAGGAGTGTCCCCATGGAAGAACCTCGCCGGACCACCAATCCAGGACTGGCTCATGCGACCTGAGCCAGGGCAGGCCTACAAGCAAGGCGTAAGATAAGTTAGGCAAAACATAGAAAGCAGTTTTTTCTCTATGGAGGGCTCCAACTTGCATCTCCAATTCAAGCATAACAGAAGTAATGGGAACAGATAACGGTTTGCCATCCACAGTCGAGATAATATGCGGATCTTCTAGAGAGACAACTGGTATATGGAACTTGTCCACCTCCTCTTGGCGAATGAAATTGCCAGCTGCACCTGAGTCCACATATGCCTCCCAAGATCTATGCTCCTGACTAGAGTTGAGCGACCTTGACCTTTTTAGAGTCGAGCCGGGTTTTGCGAAACCCGACTATGTCCAAAGTCGGGTCGAGTGAAATCGGCCGATTATGACGTAAAGTGGGGATCGACCGAAACACGAAACCCAATGCAAGTCAATGGGGCAGCATAGTCGGCAGTGAGTGGGGGCCAGGAAAACACCTAGAGTGGCCATTTTAATGTCAAAACCATCCATTCTTCTTAATGAAGCTTGTCAAGCGTAATTTACCTTATAATAATTGGAAGGCATTTGAAATTGGGGGTCATTTGGCTAAAGTTGTGGGGGGTAGGGCTGGTTCAAGTAATTAGTGGGCCCAGGAAATCTGGACCACGTCACGGCAGTGGAGCAGGGAGAGGTAAGTATTTCAACTTTGCAAGTGCTGTGAACCTGAGCAAGCAGGGGGGGCCCACTCGTTGGCATTGGCACTGGCACAGGGCCCCTCAAAGTACAGCGGTGTGTTTGCACGGCGGGGGCGCCTCCCACCGGCAGCAACACTTTTGCGTACTATGAGAGGCCCTGTGCCAGTGACGTCGCCAACTAGTATTCCTCCCCCCACCTGATGAAGGAACCTGCACTTTCATCTGCACCTTCCTCTTTGTCCCCGTGTAAGGTGGTATGGTATGCGGGAAGAGCAACCTGACTTTCAGCAGGGTCACAATGTTGTTGTGTAGCGTGCACGGGGAATGTTGCGTTATGGGTCAATGTACCAGCAGACTCATCTATCACTGGCTGGGCAATGGGCACGATGAAGTGGAAACACAGATATAGGCCCAAAGAAGAAAGTGGGCTAAATGCAGTTCAAAATTGGTAACACAGGAATAACCAGGGGGCATTGCAGTGGAGGACAACTGGAATGAGAGGCTGACACAGAGAGTAGGGCCAAATCAGTAAGTAGTCGAAATGCAGTTCAAAATTGGCAACCGTAGTAAACAGGCGGCACAGCTTTGTTCAGTGGAGGAGAACAGCAAGGAGTGGCAGACACCGATAGTAGGCCCCAACCCAACTAGTAGGCCAAATGCAGTCTAACATTAACAACTACTTAACGAGAGGCTGAAAATGGTATTTCAGGACAGGAAACCAGGAGAACAGCAAGGAGTGGCAGACACCGATAGTAGGCCCCAAACCAACTAGTACGCCAAATGCAGTTGTTCCATTTAACCACAATTTAATGAGAGCCTGAAGATAGAAGCTCAGGAAAGGCAACCTGGGGAACACCTTGGAGTGTAAAACACCATCTCTCTCCACCCCATACCCATTTTGTAGGCCTAATGCTGTGTACTTTTCTACAACTACTAAACGAGAGTCGGAAGACCGAAGCAATGGCAAGGAAACCTGGGGAACACCTTGGAGTGTAACACACCATCTCTCTCCACCCCATACCCAATTTGTAGGCCTAATGCAGCCTACTTTCCGACACCTACTAAACGAGAGCATGAAGATCGAAGCTCAGGAAAGGCAACCTGGGGAACACCTTGGAGTGTAACACACCATCTCTCTCCACCCCATACCCATTTTTTAGGCCTAATGCAGTGTACTTTTCTACAACTACTAAACGAGAGTCGGAAGACCGAAGCAATGGCAAGGAAACCTGGGGAACACCTTGGAGTGTAACACACCATCTCTCTCCACCCCATTCCCCATTTTTTAGGCCTAATGCAGCCTACTTTCCGACACCTACTAAACGAGAGCATGAAGATCGAAGCTCAGGAAAGGCAACCTGGGGAACACCTTGGAGTGTAACACACCATCTCTCTCCACCCCATACCCATTTTGTAGGCCTAATGCTGTGTACTTTTCTACAACTACTAAACGAGAGTCGGAAGACCGAAGCAATGGCAAGGAAACCTGGGGAACACCTTGGAGTGTAACACACCATCTCTCTCCACCCCATACCCAATTTGTAGGCCTAATGCAGCCTACTTTCCGACACCTACTAAACGAGAGCATGAAGATCGAAGCTCAGGAAAGGCAACCTGGTGAAAACCTTGGAGTGTAACACAACCTGTCTCTACACCCCATACCAAATTTGTAGGCCTAATGCAGCGTAGTTTCCACCAACTACTAAATGAGAGCCGGAAGATCGAAGCTCATGAAAGGCAACCCGGGGAACACCTTGGAGTGTAACACAACCTCTCTCTACACCACGAAAGGGCTGATTCTTAGGAAGGAAGGCTGTTGTAAATAAGCATTGCGCGTCCGAGGGTGATTATATTCTTATTCGGTATCTACTCACCCTCGGACGCGCCATGCTTCTTGATTTGTAATTAATGTTTATTTGCAATGTGCTTTTGACTTACTCAATTATTTTTTTAATTATTGATTTTATTAAATTAATAGTTTAACATCTTATTGGAAATAATTTAAAGGAGACGCGACAGGACAACACTCGGTGGATGCCATATCTGTGTTAACAACTCCAAAAAACTTTCAGTTAACTTCTTGCAGGAGAAAGAAATTGTAGCTGTTGGACCTTTGTAGTACAGTTCCAGATATTTGTTGTGTGTTTGTTTTGATTGTTAAAATGTCTGCATTTGAGATCTCAACACGATCTTATTTTTTATAATCAAATTAATTTTTTAAATATTTTATTAGGTTGGTTCAAGGGGTACACGGGCCGCAGTAGACAGGTCAGTGGAGGCCTAGTGGAAGGAGGGACCGCAGATGCGCCACTGTTTCACCCATACACAATTAGTAGGCCTAATGCAGCGTAGTTTCCAACAGCTACTAAACGAGAGCCGGAAGATCGAAGCTCAGGAAAGGCAACCTGGGGAACACCTTGGAGTGTAACACAACCTCTCTCTACACCACGGAAGGGCTGATTCTTAGGAAGGAAGGCTGTTGTAAATAAGCATTGCGCGTCCGAGGGTGATTATATTCTTATTCGGTATCTACTCACCCTCGGACGCGCCATGCTTCTTGATTTGTAATTAATGTTTATTTGCAATGTGCTTTTGACTTACTCAATTATTTTTTTAATTATTGATTTTATTAAATTAATAGTTTAACATCTTATTGGAAATAATTTAAAGGAGACGCGACAGGACAACACTCGGTGGATGCCATATCTGTGTTAACAACTCCAAAAAACTTTCAGTTAACTTCTTGCAGGAGAAAGAAATTGTAGCTGTTGGACCTTTGTAGTACAGTTCCAGATATTTGTTGTGTGTTTGTTTTGATTGTTAAAATGTCTGCATTTGAGATCTCAACACGATCTTATTTTTTATAATCAAATTAATTTTTTAAATATTTTATTAGGTTGGTTCAAGGGGTACACGGGCCGCAGTAGACAGGTCAGTGGAGGCCTAGTGGAAGGAGGGACCGCAGATGCGCCACTGTTTCACCCATACACAATTAGTAGGCCTAATGCAGCGTAGTTTCCAACAGCTACTAAACGAGAGCCGGAAGATCGAAGCTCAGGAAAGGCAACCTGGGGAACACCTTGGAGTGTAACACAACCTCTCTCTACACCACGGAAGGGCTGATTCTTAGGAAGGAAGGCTGTTGTAAATAAGCATTGCGCGTCCGAGGGTGATTATATTCTTATTCGGTATCTACTCACCCTCGGACGCGCCATGCTTCTTGATTTGTAATTAATGTTTATTTGCAATGTGCTTTTGACTTACTCAATTATTTTTTTAATTATTGATTTTATTAAATTAATAGTTTAACATCTTATTGGAAATAATTTAAAGGAGACGCGACAGGACAACACTCGGTGGATGCCATATCTGTGTTAACAACTCCAAAAAACTTTCAGTTAACTTCTTGCAGGAGAAAGAAATTGTAGCTGTTGGACCTTTGTAGTACAGTTCCAGATATTTGTTGTGTGTTTGTTTTGATTGTTAAAATGTCTGCATTTGAGATCTCAACACGATCTTATTTTTTATAATCAAATTAATTTTTTAAATATTTTATTAGGTTGGTTCAAGGGGTACACGGGCCGCAGTAGACAGGTCAGTGGAGGCCTAGTGGAAGGAGGGACCGCAGATGCGCCACTGTTTCACCCATACACAATTAGTAGGCCTAATGCAGCGTAGTTTCCAACAGCTACTAAACGAGAGCCGGAAGATCGAAGCTCAGGAAAGGCAACCTGGGGAACACCTTGGAGTGTAACACAACCTCTCTCTACACCACGGAAGGGCTGATTCTTAGGAAGGAAGGCTGTTGTAAATAAGCATTGCGCGTCCGAGGGTGATTATATTCTTATTCGGTATCTACTCACCCTCGGACGCGCCATGCTTCTTGATTTGTAATTAATGTTTATTTGCAATGTGCTTTTGACTTACTCAATTATTTTTTTAATTATTGATTTTATTAAATTAATAGTTTAACATCTTATTGGAAATAATTTAAAGGAGACGCGACAGGACAACACTCGGTGGATGCCATATCTGTGTTAACAACTCCAAAAAACTTTCAGTTAACTTCTTGCAGGAGAAAGAAATTGTAGCTGTTGGACCTTTGTAGTACAGTTCCAGATATTTGTTGTGTGTTTGTTTTGATTGTTAAAATGTCTGCATTTGAGATCTCAACACGATCTTATTTTTTATAATCAAATTAATTTTTTAAATATTTTATTAGGTTGGTTCAAGGGGTACACGGGCCGCAGTAGACAGGTCAGTGGAGGCCTAGTGGAAGGAGGGACCGCAGATGCGCCACTGTTTCACCCATACACAATTAGTAGGCCTAATGCAGCGTAGTTTCCAACAGCTACTAAACGAGAGCCGGAAGATCGAAGCTCAGGAAAGGCAACCTGGGGAACACCTTGGAGTGTAACACAACCTCTCTCTACACCACGGAAGGGCTGATTCTTAGGAAGGAAGGCTGTTGTAAATAAGCATTGCGCGTCCGAGGGTGATTATATTCTTATTCGGTATCTACTCACCCTCGGACGCGCCATGCTTCTTGATTTGTAATTAATGTTTATTTGCAATGTGCTTTTGACTTACTCAATTATTTTTTTAATTATTGATTTTATTAAATTAATAGTTTAACATCTTATTGGAAATAATTTAAAGGAGACGCGACAGGACAACACTCGGTGGATGCCATATCTGTGTTAACAACTCCAAAAAACTTTCAGTTAACTTCTTGCAGGAGAAAGAAATTGTAGCTGTTGGACCTTTGTAGTACAGTTCCAGATATTTGTTGTGTGTTTGTTTTGATTGTTAAAATGTCTGCATTTGAGATCTCAACACGATCTTATTTTTTATAATCAAATTAATTTTTTAAATATTTTATTAGGTTGGTTCAAGAGGTACACGGGCCGCAGTAGACAGGTCAGTGGAGGCCTAGTGGAAGGAGGGACCGCAGATGCGCCACTGTTTCACCCATACACAATTAGTAGGCCTAATGCAGCGTAGTTTCCAACAGCTACTAAACGAGAGCCGGAAGATCGAAGCTCAGGAAAGGCAACCTGGGGAACACCTTGGAGTGTAACACAACCTCTCTCTACACCACGGAAGGGCTGATTCTTAGGAAGGAAGGCTGTTGTAAATAAGCATTGCGCGTCCGAGGGTGATTATATTCTTATTCGGTATCTACTCACCCTCGGACGCGCCATGCTTCTTGATTTGTAATTAATGTTTATTTGCAATGTGCTTTTGACTTACTCAATTATTTTTTTAATTATTGATTTTATTAAATTAATAGTTTAACATCTTATTGGAAATAATTTAAAGGAGACGCGACAGGACAACACTCGGTGGATGCCATATCTGTGTTAACAACTCCAAAAAACTTTCAGTTAACTTCTTGCAGGAGAAAGAAATTGTAGCTGTTGGACCTTTGTAGTACAGTTCCAGATATTTGTTGTGTGTTTGTTTTGATTGTTAAAATGTCTGCATTTGAGATCTCAACACGATCTTATTTTTTATAATCAAATTAATTTTTTTTATATTTAATGATGTTGGTTCAAGGGGTACACGGGCAGCAATAGACAGGTCAGTGGAGGCCTAGTGGAAGGAGTGACGGCAGACAGGCATCAAAGGCCTAACATTGGGCTGGCTGTAGGCAAGTTAAAATTGGTTCCAGGGGAACACGGCCATCAGTGGCCTGGTCAGTGTAGTTGTAGTTGAAAGAACGGGACGCAGACAGGCTTCGAAGGCCTAACATAATAACATAGGGCTGGCTGTAGGCAAGTTAAAATTGGTTCCAAGGGAACACGGCCATCAGTGGCCTGGTCAGTGTAGTTGTAGTTGAAAGAACGGGACGCAGACAGGCTTCGAAGGCCTAACATAACAAACTTGGGCTGGCTGTAGGCACTTTTAAATTTGTTCCAGGGGTACATGGGCAGCAGTGTATGGTCAGTGGAAGTCTAGTGGAAGGAGTGACCGCAGACAGGCTTCGAAGGCCTAACATAACAAACTTGGGCTGGCTGTAGGCACTTTTAAATTGGTTCCAGGGGTACACGGGCAGCAGTGGTCTGGTCAGTGGAAGTCTAGTGGAAGGAGTGACCGCAGACAGGCTTCCAAGGCCTAACATAACAAACTTGGGCTGGCTGTAGGCACTTTTAAATTGGTTCCAGGGGTACACGGGCAGCAGTGGTCTGGTCTGTGGAAGTCTAGTGGAAGGAGTGACCGCAGACAGGCTTCGAAGGCCTAACATAACAAACTTGGGCTGGCTGTAGGCACTTTTAAATTGGTTCCAGGGGTACACGGGCAGCAGTGGTCTGGTCAGTGGAAGTCTAGTGGAAGGAGTGACCGCAGACAGGCTTCCAAGGCCTAACATAACAAACTTGGGCTGGCTGTAGGCACTTTTAAATTGGTTCCAGGGGTACACGGGCAGCAGTGGTCTGGTCAGTGGAAGTCTAGTGGAAGGAGTGACCGCAGACAGGCTTCCAAGGCCTAACATAACAAACTTGGGCTGGCTGTAGGCACTTTTAAATTGGTTCCAGGGGTACACGGGCAGCAGTGGTCTGGTCTGTGGAAGTCTAGTGGAAGGAGTGACCGCAGACAGGCTTCGAAGGCCTAACATAACAAACTTGGGCTGGCTGTAGGCACTTTTAAATTGGTTCCAGGGGTACACGGGCAGCAGTGGTCTGGTCAGTGGAAGTCTAGTGGAAGGAGTGACCGCAGACAGGCTTCCAAGGCCTAACATAACAAACTTGGGCTGGCTGTAGGCACTTTTAAATTGGTTCCAGGGGTACACGGGCAGCAGTGGTCTGGTCTGTGGAAGTCTAGTGGAAGGAGTGACCACAGACAGGCTTCGAAGGCCTAACATAACAAACTTGGGCTGGCTGTAGGCACTTTTAAATTGGTTCCAGGGGTACACGGGCAGCAGTGGTCTGGTCAGTGGAAGTCTAGTGGAAGGAGTGATCGCAGACAGGCTTCCAAGGCCTAACATAACAAACTTGGGCTGGCTGTAGGCACTTTTAAATTGGTTCCAGGGGTACACGGGCAGCAGTGGTCTGGTCAGTGGAAGTCTAGTGGAAGGAGTGACCGCAGACAGGCTTCGAAGGCCTAACATAACAAACTTGGGCTGGCTGTAGGCACTTTTAAATTGGTTGCAGGGGTACACGGGCAGCAGTGGTCTGGTCAGTGGAAGTCTAGTGGAAGGAGTGACGGCAGACAGTCTTCGAAGGCCTAACATAACAAAATTGGGCTGACTGTAGGCACTTTTAAATTGGTTCCAGGGTAACACGGCCAGCAGTGGCCTGGTCAGTGTAGTAGTTGTAGAAAGAAGGGACCGCAGACAGGCTTCGAAGGCCTAACATAACAAAAATGTCAAAACAATGGTATTGTCAGTGCCAGGCATTGAAGGATGTCAGCGCCTAGACTACACATTGGTGAAGCTGTGAGAGATAATTTTGCTAGTGGTAGAGCACTGTTTGAGCTGGGGGGGGGAACTGTCTTGTGGCCGGCGGTACAGGCACAGGGCCCCTCATATTACAACGGTGTGTCTGACGTTGGGTGCGCACCACCACCGCCAGAGACACTTTATTGTACTATGAGGGACCCAGTGGCAGTGCCGTCGACCAAAAGCGGCCACACCCACCTCTTCAGACAAACAGCACTCTCAAGGGTCCAAGCGCAAAGTGGCGATAGCACGGCCCCGTGTGGGGAGTTTGGCCATTTCGTGAGGTGGAAACATGTCGTATGCTGGACAATCAGGTGAAGAAAATTACGAGATTGGAAAAGTCATTCAGAATAGTCCACAGGCAAGACCTTTTCATAGGAAAGCTAGGTGTCAGCCGGGCAGGGTGGGGCAAAAGATTTTGAAATCCAGTTGTGGTTCATTTTAATGAAGGTTAGATCATCTACATTTTGGGTAGCCAGACGAGTCCTTTTTTCTGTTAGTATTGAACCTGCAGCACTGAATACTCTTTCTGATAGGACACTAGCTGCCGGGCAAGCAAGCTCCTGCAATGCATATTCTGCCAATTCTGGCCAGGTGTCTAATTTGGATGCCCAGTAATCAAATGGGAATGACGGTTGAGGGAGAACGTCGATAAGGGATGAAAAATAGTTTGTAACCATACTGGACAAATGTTGTCTCCTGTCACTTTGAATTGATGCTGCAGTACCTGTCCTGTCTGCGGTCATAGAAAAATCACTCCACAACCTGGTCAGAAAACCCCTCTGGCCAACGCCACTTCTGATTTCTGCCCCTCTAACACCTCTGGTCTGCTGGCCCCTGGAGCTCGTGTGAGAACGATCACGGGCGCTGTGTGCAGGGAATGCCAGAAGCAAACGGTCAACAAGAGTTGATTGTTTTGTTGCTAATATTAGTTCCAAGTTCTCATGTGGCATAATATTTTGCAATTTGCCTTTATAGCGAGGATCAAGGAGGCAGGCCAACCAGTAATCGTCATCGTTCATCATTTTTGTAATGCGTGTGTCCCTTTTGAGGATACGCAAGGCATAATCCACCATGTGGGCCAAAGTTCCCGTTGTCAAATCTGCGGTTGTGCTTGGTTGAGGGGCAGTTGCAGGCAAATCTACGTCACTTGTGTCCCTCAAAAAACCAGAACCCGGCCTTGCCACGCCACCAATTTCCCGTGCCCCCGGGAAAGCTTCCTCATTAAAAATATATTCATCCCCATCATCCTCCTCATCCTCCACCTCCTCTTCGCCCGGTACCTCGTCATGTACACTGCCCTGACCAGACAATCGCTGACTGTCATCAAGGCTTTCCTCTTCCTCTGGTGCAGACGCCTGATCCTTTATGTGCGTCAAACTTTGCATCAGCAGACGCATTAGGGGGATGCTCATGCTTATTATGGCGTTGTCTGCACTAACCAGCCGTGTGCATTCCTCAAAACACTGAAGGACTTGACACATGTCTTGAATCTTCGACCACTGCACACCTGACAACTCCATGTCTGCCATCCTACTGCCTGCCCGTGTATGTGTATCCTCCCACAAAAACATAACAGCCCGCCTCTGTTCGCACAGTCTCTGAAGCATGTGCAGTGTTGAGTTCCACCTTGTTGCAACGTCTATGATTAGGCGATGCTGGGGAAGGTTCAAAGAACGCTGATAGGTCTGCATACGGCTGGAGTGTACAGGCGAACGGCGGATATGTGCGCAAAGTCCACGCACTTTGAGGAGCAGGTCGGATAACCCCGGATAACTTTTCAGGAAGCACTGCACCACCAGGTTTAAGGTGTGAGCCAGGCAAGGAATGTGTTTCAGTTGGGAAAGGGAGATGGCAGCCATGAAATTCCTTCCGTTATCACTCACTACCTTGCCTGCCTCAAGATCTACAGTGCCCAGCCACGACTGCGTTTCTTGCTGCAAGAACTCGGACAGAACTTCCGCGGTGTGTCTATTGTCGCCCAAACACTTCATAGCCAATACAGCCTGCTGACGTATGCCAGTAGCTGCCCCATAATGGGAGACCTGGTGTGCAACAGTGGCAGGTGCGGATGGAGTGTTTGTGCGACTGCGGTCTGTGGACGAGCTCTTGCTTCTGCAGGAGGACGAGGAGGAGGAGGAGGAGGAGGGGGTGCGAACGGCTACAGACAACTGTTTACTAGACCGTGGGCTAGGCAGAACTGTCCCAAACTTGCTGTCCCCTGTGGACCCTGAATCCACCACATTTACCCAGTGTGCCGTGATGGACACGTAACGTCCCTGGCCATGCCTACTGGTCCATGCATCTGTTGTCAGGTGCACCTTTGTGCTCACAGATTGCCTGAGTGCATGGACGATGCGCTCTTTAACATGCTGGTGGAGGGCTGGGATGGCTTTTCTGGAAAAAAAGTGTCGACTGGGTAGCTCGTAGCGTGGTACAGCGTAGTCCATCAGGTCTTTGAAAGCTTCGCTTTCAACTAACCGGTAGGGCATCATCTCTAACGAGATTAGTCTAGCTATGTGGGCGTTCAAACCCTGTGTACGCGGATGCGAGGCTAAGTATTTCCTTTTTCTAACCATAGTCTCATGTAGGGTGAGCTGGACTGGAGAGCTGGAGATCGTGGAACTAGCGGGGGTGCCGGTGGACATGGCAGACTGAGAGACGGTGGGAGATGGTATTGTTGCCGCCGGTGCCCTAGATGCAGTGTTTCCTACTACGAAACTGGTGATTCCCTGACCCTGACTGCTTTGGCCTGGCAAAGATACCTGCACAGATACAGCAGGTGGTGCGCTAAATGGTGGTCCTACACTGCCGGAAGGGATGTTGCGTTGATGACTAGCTTCATTGGCCGAGGGTGCAACAACCTTAAGGGACGTTTGGTAGTTAGTCCAAGCTTTCAAATGCATGGTGGTTAAATGTCTATGCATGCAACTAGTATTGAGACTTTTCAGATTCTGACCTCTGCTTAAGGAAGTAGAACATTTTTGACAGATGACTTTGTGCTGATCAATTGGATGTTGTTTAAAAAAATGCCAGACTGCACTCTTTCTAGCATCGGATACCTTTTCAGGCATTGCAGACTGAGCTTTAACCGGATGGCCACGCTGTCCTCCACCAGGTTTTGGCTTTGCCACGCGTTTTGGGCAAGATACGGGCCCGGCAGATGGAACCTGTGGCGATGTTGATGCCTGCTGCGGCCCCTCCTCCTCCTCTGCTTCAGAACTGCTGCCGCCTGCACCCTGTTCCCCCAATGGCTGCCAATCGGGGTCAAGAACTGGGTCATCTAATAACTCTTCTTGTACCTCCTGCGCAACTTCGTCTGTGTCACCGTGTCGTTCGGTGGTATAGCGTTCGTGATGGGGCAACATAGTCTCATCAGGGTCTGATTCTTGATCAGCACCCTGCGAGGGCAATGTTGTGGTCTGAGTCAAAGGACCAGCATAGTAGTCTGGCTGTGGCTGTGCGTCAGTGCACTCCATGTCAGATTCAATTTGTAATGGGCATGGACTGTTAACTGCTTCACTTTCTAAGCCAGGGACGGTATGTGTAAAGAGCTCCATGGAGTAACCCGTTGTGTCGCCTGCTGCATTCTTCTCTGTTGTTGTTTTTGCTGAAGAGGACAAGGAAGTGACTTGTCCCTGACCGTGAACATCCACTAACGACGCGCTGCTTTTACTTTTACCAGTTTCACGAGAGGAGGCAAAAGAGCTAGAGGCTGAGTCAGCAAGATAAGCCAAAACTTGCTCTTGCTGCTCCGGCTTTAAAAGCGGTTTTCCTAATCCCAGAAAAGGGAGCGTTCGAGGCCTTGTGTAGCCGGACGACGAACCTGGCTCCACAGCTCCAGACTTAGGTGCAATATTTTTTTCCCCACGACCACCTGATGCTCCACCACTACCACTACCCTCATTACCAGCTGACAATGAACGCCCCCGGCCACGACCTCTTCCACTAGACTTCCTCATTGTTTTAAAAACGTAACCAAACTAACGTTATTTGTTGCAGTCACACAACTTACACGGTGAGCTATAACTTCAGTATGATTTAGCTACCCCTTTACAGGTTGGTGAGACCACAGCGAAAATCAGGCCCAATGTTACACACTCTTTTTTTGGTGGCTGCAAATTAGAGAGATGCCCCACACGCAGGACTGTCACTGAAGCACAAATGTTAATATTAATGTCACACTATTATTTTTTTATTTTTTTTATTTTTTTCAGGAACACTTTAGAAACCCCCCAAAAAAAAAAAAATAGATTTTTGCAGGGAGAATTTAGAAAACAAATGTAACAAACTATATGCTTTCTATGGGCCACTGAGTGAGAGATGACGCACACAGGAATCAGGAGTGGCACACAAGCCCAGAGGCCAATATTTTTCTACCAATGATTGATGGAGTTATTTTCTCTGGTAGATTTTGGAACCCAAATCAAGGAAAAAAAATATAGGCTTTCTATGGACCACAATTGGAGAGAGAGAGAGAGAGAGAGAGAGAGAGATGGCACACCCAGGAGTCAAGACTGGCACACAAGCAGAAAGGCCAATATTAATCTCCCACTGTTTTTTTTGTTTGTTTTTTTTTTTTTTTTTCAGGGAGACTTTAGAAAAAAAAATAATAAAAAAAATATGATTTTATCAGGAAGAATTTAGAAACCAAATAAAATAAAATGATTTTTTCAGGGAGAATTTATAAAAAAAATAAAAACAAAAATAGGCGTTCTATGGCCCACTGACTGAGAGATGACGCACACAGGAGTCAGGAGTGGCACACAAGCCCAGAGGCCAATATTTTTCTACCAATGATTGATGTAGTTATTTTCTCTGGTAGATTTTGGAACCCAAATCAAGGAAAAAAAATATAGGCTTTCTATGGACCACAATTGGAGAGAGAGAGAGAGAGAGAGATGGCACACCCAGGAGTCAAGACTGGCACACAAGCAGAAAGGCCAATATTAATCTCCCACTGTTTTTTTTGTTTGTTTTTTTTTTTTTTTTTTCAGGGAGACTTTAGAAAAAAAAATAATAAAAAAAATATGATTTTATCAGGAAGAATTTAGAAACCAAATAAAATAAAATGATTTTTTCAGGGAGAATTTATAAAACAAATAAAAACAAAAATAGGCGTTCTATGGCCCACTGACTGAGAGATGACGCACACAGGAGTCAGGAGTGGCACACAAGCCCAGAGGCCAATATTTTTCTACCAATGATTGATGTAGTTATTTTCTCTGGTAGATTTTAGAACCCAAATCAAGGAAAAAAAATATAGGCTTTCTATGGACCACAATTGGAGAGAGAGAGAGAGAGAGAGAGAGAGAGAGAGATGGCACACCCAGGAGTCAAGACTGGCACACAAGCAGAAAGGCCAATATTAATCTCCCACTGTTTTTTTTGGTTGTTTTTTTTTTTTTTTTTTCAGGGAGACTTTAGAAAAAAAAATAATAAAAAAAATATGATTTTATCAGGAAGAATTTAGAAACCAAATAAAATAAAATGATTTTTTCAGGGAGAATTTATAAAACAAATAAAAACAAAAATAGGCGTTCTATGGCCCACTGACTGAGAGATGACGCACACAGGAGTCAGGAGTGGCACACAAGCCCAGAGGCCAATATTTTTCTACCAATGATTGATGTAGTTATTTTCTCTGGTAGATTTTGGAACCCAAATCAAGGAAAAAAAATATAGGCTTTCTATGGACCACAATTGGAGAGAGAGAGAGAGAGAGAGAGAGAGAGAGAGAGAGAGAGATGGCACACCCAGGAGTCAAGACTGGCACACAAGCAGAAAGGCCAATATTAATCTCCCACTGTTTTTTTTGGTTGTTTTTTTTTTTTTTTTTCAGGGAGACTTTAGAAAAAAAAATAATAAAAAAAATATGATTTTATCAGGAAGAATTTAGAAACCAAATAAAATAAAATGATTTTTTCAGGGAGAATTTATAAAACAAATAAAACCAAAAATAGGCGTTCTATGGCCCACTGACTGAGAGATGACGCACCCAGGAGTCAAGACTGGCACACAAGCAGAAAGGCCAATATTAATCTCCCACTGTTTTTTTTTTTTTTTTTTTTTTTCAGGGAGACTTTAGAAAAAAAAATAATAAAAAAAATATGATTTTATCAGGAAGAATTTAGAAACCAAATAAAATAAAATGATTTTTTCAGGGAGAATTTAGAAAACAAATAAAACCAAAAATAGGCGTTCTATGGCCCACTGACTGAGAGAGAGAGAGATGGAACGCTTAGTACTGGCACACAAGCCCAAAGGGCAATATTAATCTCCCTTTTTTTTTCCAGGGAGAATTTCTAAAACCCAAAAAAAAAAATAGGCTTTCTATGGCCCACTATTTGTGAGAGAGATGGGACGCTCAGGACTGGCACAGATGGCACGCTCAGGACTGGCACAGAAGCCCAGAGGCCAATATTAATCTCCCTTTTTTTCTGGGAGAATTTATAAAACCAAAAAAATATTTAAATAGGCTTTCTATGGCCCACTATTTGTGAGAGAGATGGCACGCTCAGGACTGGCACAGATGGCACGCTCACAACTGGCACACAAGCCCAGAGGCCAATATTAATCTCCCTTTTTTCAGGGAAAATTTATAAAACCAAAAAAAAAATTAAATAGGCTTTCTATGGCCCACTATTTGTGAGAGAGATGGCACGCTCAGGACTGGCACAGATGGCACGCTCACAACTGGCACACAAGCCCAGAGGCCAATATTAATCTCCCTTTTTTCAGGGAAAATTTATAAAACAAAAAAAAAAATTAAATAGGCTTTCTATGGCCCACTATTTGTGAGAGAGATGGCACGCTCAGGACTGGCACAGATGGCACGCTCACAACTGGCACACAAGCCCAGAGGCCAATATTAATCTCCCTTTTTTCAGGGAAAATTTATAAAACAAAAAAAAAAATTAAATAGGCTTTCTATGGCCCACTATTTGTGAGAGAGATGGCACGCTCAGGACTGGCACAGATGGCACGCTCACAACTGGCACACAAGCCCAGAGGCCAATATTAATCTCCCTTTTTTTCAGGGAGAATTTATAAAACCAAAAAAAAAATTAAATAGGCTTTCTATGGCCCACTATTTGTGAGAGAGATGGCACGCTCAGGGCTGGCACAGATGGCACGCTCAGGACTGGCACACAAGCCCAGAGGCCAATATTAATCTCCCTTTTTTTCAGGGAGAATTTATAAAACCCAAAAAAAAATAAAATAGGCTTTCTATGGCCCACTATTTGTGAGAGAGATGGCACACTCAGGACTGGCACACAAGCCCAAAGGCCAATATTAATCTCCCACTGTATTTTTATCAGGGAGAATTTATACACCCCACAAAAAAAAATACAGAAAAATGAAAAGGCTTTCTATGGCCCACTATGTGAGAGAGATGGCACACACAGGGATGGCACTCTAGCAGAAATGCCAAATTGCCAATCTTAATCTCCCACCAAAAAAAAAAAAAAACAGGGAATGTCCTACAATTACTATCTCCCTGCCTGCAGTAATCTCAGCCAGGTATGGCAGGCAGCTACTATCTCCCTGCCTGCAGTAATCTCAGCCAGGTATGGCAGGCAGCAATAAGGAGTGGACTGATGCACAAATGAAATAAAAAGTGTGGACAAACAAAAAAGATAGCTGTGCAGAAAGGAAGGAACAAGAGGATTTGTGCTTTGAAAAAAGCAGTTGGTTTGCACAGCGGCGTACACACAGCAATGCAGCTATCAGGGAGCCTTCTAGGGCAGCCCAATGAGCTACAGCGCTGAGGGGAAAAAAAAAAAAAAAAAAACTTCCACTGTCCCTGCACACCGAGGGTGGTGTTGGACAGTGCAAATCGCTGCAGCACAAGCGGTTTTGTGGTTAATGGACCCTGCCTAACGCTATCCCTGCTTCTGACAAAGCGGCAGCAACCTCTCCCTAAGCTCAGATCAGCAGCAGTAAGATGGCGGTCGGCGGGAACGCCTCTTTATAGCCCCTGTGACGTCGCAGACAGCAAGCCAATCACTGCAATGCCCTTCTCTAAGATGGTGGGGACCAGGACCTATGTCATCACGCTGCCCACACTCTGCGTTTACCTTCATTGGCTGAGAAATGGCGCTTTTCGCGTCATTGAAACGCGACTTTGGCGCGAAAGTCGCGTACCGCATGGCCGACCCCGCACAGGGGTCGGATCGGGTTTCATGAAACCCCGACTTAGCCAAAAGTCGGCGACTTTTGAAAATGTTCGACCCGTTTCGCTCAACCCTACTCCTGACCTAAAAAAATCAGAACTGAAAAAGTTAATGGTAGAGAGGAATTTGGGTCACCTAGGAAAGCCTCTCTTACCTGACCTAGGCGGAGGAGTTTCCCACTCTCTCTGGACATGAGCGCAAAAAATGATTAGCCCCTCCACAGTAGAGACACAAGCCCTGCGCCAGCCTATCCCTGCATCGCTGTTCCGACAACTTTATGCGATCGACTTGCATAGGCTCTGGGGCAGAAGTACTGGGAAGAGTAGGAGGGGTAGGAACTGGTGACTGATAAAGCCTAGGTGGTCTCCTTTCCCTGCCCAACTCGCGGGAACGCTCCTGAAAGCGTAAATCGATTCTGGTAGCAAGAGATATTAAATCCTCCAGAGAGGTAGGAATGTCCCGACCAGCAAGCTCATCCTTAATTTTACCAGAGAGTCCCCTCCAAAAAGCCCCAACCAGGGCCTCATTGTTCCACCCCAGATCTGAAGCTAGAGTGCAAAAGCGAATGGCGTATTGCCCCACTGTAAGAGTACCCTGTTGAAGGCTGAAGAGGGACTCGGTAATGGAAGCCAAACGCCATGGTTTGTCAAAGACCTTGTGGAAAGTTTCCAGAAAATCTAAAATATTTGTGACCACAGGGTCATCCAGCTCCCATAAAGGGGTTCACCCAGGCCAAAGCCTCTCCCTCGAGGTGAGACACGATAAAAGCCACTTTGGCTCGATCAGAAGGGTATTCTTGGGGTAGTAACTCGAAATGTAAACGGCACTGGTTCAAAAAACCCCAACGTAACTTGGGATCTCCTGAATACCTAGGAGGTTTACCCAAGCGTGGTGGTGGATGGGACACAGAAACACGAGGCGAACAGAAGCTGCTGCAGTCGCAGAGGCTTGAAGAGAGAGCAGACGGTCGTGGACTGACTCTATGTAATTGAGTATATGCGACTAAGTATCTCGCTGCTGCGCGAGCTCCTGCTGGGGCCCAGCCAAAAGAGAAGCATTCCCGGGATCCAATGACTGCAAAGCTGACAACCGGGAGTCCATTGATTTCATAATGGACATGATCCGAGACTGATTCTCACGCAAAAAAGTAATTCCTTTTGTGTAGTCGTAGTGGAACCAGCGGGGTCCATGGCCTGATTAAACTGTAGTGACCAAGAGGACAGAAGAAATGGACAGAGAATGGACCCTCTGGGTCATGGCACTGAAGCTCCAACGGGCGAGCGAACCTGGGAGACCAACCCCTATACAGGGATCATGAGGAGCAGACCCGAGGAGTCAGATACCGCAATTACTGGAAACCAAGAGGGACGGCTCAGAAGAGTAAGCAAGAAAATACAGACAACAGAGAAATTCAGCCAAAAGGCGAGACAGAGAATCAAGGACGAGTCAGATACGGGGCCAAAAGCATGCATGAAATGCACACGATAATCAGGCATTGCAGGTAAGGTGGAGACACCAGATATACCTGATGCCAAAATCTGATTGGAAAGCAGGGACTGCTGGGAAGAAGTAGAAAGGGTTAATTAGAACAAGGAGTCTGCGCCCATGCCCTAAGGCACCTGAATGGAGCAGTGACAGACCAAGAGAATGCAGGAAGAGGAGCGCCACACTGAAGCCCCCTAGTGGCAGAAGAAGGAAACAGAGAACCAGGATGTGAGGATTGACTGGGTAGACTAAAGGGTGGACCCACTGGACCGCGACGACGAACCTCCCACGGGCGAGCTGACCAAGTGCACCACCCCCTATACAGGGAGCGTTAGGGGCAGGCCCGAAGGAGACTATCGCCACGGCAGCTGGTACAGGAAGACGGGCAAGAAGCTAACCAAATGGGAAAAACAGAACAAACGAGGTGGCAGCAACAGGGGAAGCGTAGGAATGCGAACTGGTAGAAGGAGACGAACAGGGAGACTAACCACACGAACAGGAACCGGAGGAAGGACACGGAAGACAGGCTGGAGACTGGAACAAGGAATAGGAGGAAGATGACGGAAGACTGGCAGGCGGACAAACAAAGGTACAGGAACACGGACTGGAGGGAAGGAACCGGAGGCCAGGCAGGCAAGCAACACGGACTGGAGGGAAGGAACCGGAGACCAGGCATATAGGCAGGCAGGCAGAGGAACTGGAACGCGGACTGGAAGGGAGACACAGGAGGTCAGACACTAAGAGAGAGCAAGGAGAAGACCAGGATTAGTCACAAACAACCGGACAGCAAAGAACGCTAGGTGAGCGGAGGGCCAGAATCACTTGACAGAGCACAAATGACAAACAGGCACCGCCGATAGGAAGAGGCGGCCTGATAAAGTGAGTGGGAACTTAGCTTCGGGGTCGGAGTGCACAGGGCGGTGCAGAAGACCCGACCAGGCTTCAATGGGGAATATGTGCGCGTGCGCCGAGGAACCCAGAGCACGCGCGCACCCGAAGTGGAGCGGGAGCCGAGCGCACAGGGGAAGAAGACCGTAAGGAAGCAGGGACGCGCCGGGACGCCGCAGCGAGGTGAGTATGCGGCGCAAGCGGCGGCGAGAGCCTAACAGTATCCCCCCTTATGCCCCTCCTTCCTAAGAGCCGAAAGAAATTTTGCCAGAATTTGGGGAGCCTGAATGTTCTCCCGAGGCTCCCAGGATCTCTCCTCGGGTCCAAAACCCTTCCAATCAACCAGAAAAAAGGCCCTCCCTCGAATCCTTTTCATAGCAAGAATGTCTCTAACTTCTAAGACATCATCACAAAAACTAGGCTGAGGAGGACGATTGAGTGTGGAATGGAAGCGATTAAGGACCACAGGCTTCAGGAGGGAAACATGAAAAGAATTTGGGATGCGGAGAGAGGCAGGAAGCTTTAACTTATAAGAAACATTATTGATACGAGACAAGACCTCGAAGGGCCCAATATAACGAGGACCCAGTTTGTGAGATGGCATTTTTAAGCGAACAAACTTGGAAGATAACCACACTTTATCACCGGGCTGAAAAAGAGGAGAATCCAAGTGCCTCTTGTCCGCATGTTTCTTCATTCTGGCGCTGGCCAGTTCAAGAGCAGTCCTGGTCTCCTGCCAAATCCTAGAGAACTCCCCAGACAAAAGATCGGCCGCTGGGACACCTGAGACAGGAGGAACCGGTAGTGGAACACCAGGATGCTGCCCATAGACGATGAAGAAAGAAGACTTGGAGGTAGATTCTCTGGCATGATTGTTATAAGCAAATTCTGCCCACGGAAGCAAATCTACCCAGTCATTCTGATGAGAGTTAGAAAAGTGACAAAGATAAGACACCAGAGTTTGGTTGGTACGTTCCACTTGACCATTAGTTTGTGGATGGTAGGCAGATGAAAAATCAAGCGAGATGTCCATGAACTTGCAGAGAGACCGCCAAAAACGAGAGGTGAACTGCACCCCTCTATCTGAAACAATATGTTGAGGAAGACTGTGAATGCGAAAAATATGATGAATAAAAGCTCTCGCCAACTCAGGTGCGGAAGGTAATCCAGGAAGAGGTATAAAGTGAGCCATCTTGGAGAACCTATCTACGACGACCTGGATGACGGTACAACCAGAAGATCGAGGCAGATCGGTGATAAAGTCCATAGCAATGTGTTGCCAAGGAGCAGATGGAATAGGAAGCGGATGAAGCAAACCGGAGGGTAAATGCCTGGGAGTCTTATTCTTGGCACAAGATGGACAGGAGACAATGAAGCTTCGGGTATCCTGAAGAAGGGTCGGCCACCAATAAAAACGGGACAAAAACAAGAGTGTTTTCTTGAAGCCGACATGACCTGCCAATTTGGAAGCATGTCCCCAGCAAAGGACCTGTCTTCTATTGCACACAGGAACAAAAGTTTTACCCGGAGGTAGAGAAGACAAACTAACAAGTGCCACCATGATGACTTTAGATGGATCCAAGATATGCGAGGGCTCCTCCTCAGAATCAGAAGATAAGAAAGACCTGGACAAAGCGTCAGCCTTGAGATTCTTGCTACCCGGACAAAAATGCAACTCAAAATTAAAACGGGCAAAAACAAAGACCATCTAGCTTGCCGAGGATTAAGTCTCTGAGCAGAACGGATGTATGCTAGGTTCTTGTGATTCATGAGGACTTTAAATGGATGAACAGCTCCCTCCAGAAGGTATCTCCACTCCTCAAAAGCCAACTTGATGGCTAAGAGCTCCCTGTCGCCGATGGAGTAGTTCTGCTCAGAGGAAAAGAATGTCTTGGAGAAGAAACCGCAGGGGACCAGTTGCCCAGAAGATGACTTTTGAGAAAGTACGGCTCCAGCGCCAGTGGCAGATGCATCAACCTCCAGAACGAAAGGTTTATTCCTCTCCGGACGATGTAGTACTGGAGCAGAGGCAAAAGCTTGTTTCACAGACGAAAAAGCATTTAAGGCTTCAGTTGACCAAATGTGAGGATTGGAACCCTTTCGAATCAGAGCAGTGATTGGACCAGACAAGGAGGAGAAATGAGGAATGAACTGACGATAGTAATTTGCGAAACCAAGGAATCGCTGGATAGCTTTGACACCATTAGGACGTGGCCAGTTGAGTACGGCAGACACCTTCTCCGGATCCATGTGAAGACCAGAGTCAGAGATATTGTAACCTAAGAAAGGAAGAGACGGTTGTTCAAAGGCACATTTTTCAAGCTTGGCATAAAGGTGATTCTCCCTTAAGCGTAGTAGAACCAGACGAACATGTTTTCTATGGGCGACCAGATCCGAAGAAAAAACAAAGATATCATCCAAGTAAACCACCACACAGGTGTACAGAAGATCTCGAAAAATTTCATTCACAAATTCCTGGAAAACAGCTGGAGCATTGCATAAACCAAAGGGCAAGGGTGTTAAAGGCGGTCTTCCACTCATCGCCAGAGCGAATACGGACTAAATTGTAGGCCCCTCGGAGATCTAGTTTCATAAAAATACGTGCCCCTCGTAGTCGATCAAATAGCTCCGGAATAAGAGGAAGAGGGTACTTATTCTTAATAGTGATATTGTTTAGGCCCCGGTAATCGGTGCAGGGATGGTGAGTCCCATCCTTTTTCTTGACAAAAAAGAAACCTGCGCCTGCGGGTGAAGATGACTTCCGAATAAAACCTCTGGCTAAATTCTCCTGGATATACTCAGTCATAGCTTGAGACTCAAGAGGATTCAAAGGGTAAATTCGCCCCCGGGGTGGAGTTGTGCCGGGTGCTAGGTCGATTGGGCAATCAAACGGACGATGTGAAGGTAGGTTCTCTGCCTCTTTTTTGTCGAAGACATCCGAGAAGGACCAGTAGGCAGAAGGCAAACCTGCAGGTGCTAGATTAGACTGAAGAGACCTTACAGGTTGCACGGAAAGAAGACACTTAGTCTGACAAGCGTGACCCCAGCGTAGGACATCACCCGATCGCCAATCCAGAACAGGTTCATGAGTTCTTAACCACGGAAGACCCAATAGGAACGTGTGGGACAGTGAGGGCAGCACATAGAAAGCAATTTTCTCCCAATGCAAGGCTCCGATCTGTAACTCCACTTCTTCAGTGACAAGGGTAACGGTCTCCCGCAAGGGTCTACAATCAACCGAAGCTAACTGCCAGGGAGTCTCCAAGGACTTGACAGGAATGTGGAGCCTCTTGACTGCCTCAAGCTGAATAAAGTTCCCTGCAGCACCAGAATCAATATAAGCCACCTCAGAAAAACGGGTGGTACCTAGACGGACTAAAACGAAAAGAGTTAAAGGTAGAGAGGATTCACAAATACCTAGGGAGGCCTCTCTTACCTGGCCTAGGCGGAACCATTTCCCGGCCTCACTGGACAGGAATGCAGGAGATGAGACGAGCTACCGCAGTAGAAACAGAGACCCTGAGCAACTCTTTCTTTGCGGCGTAGTTCAGCTGGGCGAAGACGATCCACCTGTATGGGTTCAGGAGGCGAAACTGAAGGCAAAGAAACCGAGCGTGAAGAGGAAGAACCGGAAGAGGCCGAAGGTATGCGAAAGGATCTTCTCTCTCTGGTAGTTTCACGAAGCCGTTCCTGGAAACGAAGATCGATGCGAGTAGCCAAGGATATGAGATCCTCCAAAGAGGTCGGTGTGTCTCTATCCGCCAGCTCGTCCTTGATTCGAGACGACAGACCTCGCCAAAAGGCCCCCACCAAAGCCTCATTGTTCCATCCTAACTCGGATGACAAAGTACGAAACTGGATAGCGTACTGACCGACAGAAAGAGAACCTTGGCAGAGATTAAAAAGTGACTCAGTAGTAGAGGCCAAGCGTCTGGGTTCGTCAAACACCTTGCGGAAGGTCTCCAAAAAATTGGCGAGCTGGGAGACAAGAGGATCATCCCGCTCCCAAAGTGGATTAACCCAGGCCAAAGCCTCCCCCTCCAAGTGAGAGACAACAAAAGCAACCTTAGCCCGATCAGTGGGGTATAGTTGCGGCAACAGTTCAAAGTGTAATTGGCACTGGTTTAAAAAACCACGACACAACTTGGGGTCTCCACTATAGCGTGGAGGTTTGGCCAGGCGAGGAGGTGGATGTGAGGCGGGAACAGGAGCCGAAGCAGCCGACTGCATGGAGAGCAGATGATTATCCAACGAAGCAATGTAGTTTAAAATGTGACCCTGGGTGTCGCGTTGCTGAGCGAGCTCCTGCTGGAGACTCGCCATCTGGGACGCGTTCCCAGGATCAGAGGACTGTAACGCTGATAAGCGAGATTCCATGGCTTTTAAAAAGGCCATGATCCTATTCTGATTCTCCCGAAGAACCCCAAGCTCCTTTTGCGCGGAAAAAGGAGTACCAGCGGGGTCCATGGCCTGTTTGTACTGTGAGGATTGACTCGGGAGACTAAAGGGTGGACCCACTGGACCGCGACGACGAACCTCCCACGGGCGAGCTGACCAAGTGCACCACCCCCTATACAGGGAGCGTTAGGGGTAGGCCTGAAGGAGACTATCGCCACGGCAGCTGGTACAGGAGGACGGGCAAGAAGGTAACCAAAAGGGAAAAACAGAACAAACAAAGTGGCAGCAACAGGGGAACCGTAGGAATGTGAACTGGTAGAAGGAGACGAACAGGGAGACTAACCGCACGAACAGGAACCGGAGGAAGGACACGGAAGACAGGCTGGAGACTGGAACAAGGAATAGGAGGAAGATGACGGAAGACTGGCAGGCGGACAAACAAAGATACAGGAACACGGACTGGAGGGAAGGAACCGGAGACCAGGCAGGCAGGCAGGCAACACGGACTGGAGGGAAGGAACCGGAGACCAGGCAGGCAGGCAGGCAGAGGAACTGGAACGTGGACTGGAAGGGAGACACAGGAGGTCAGACACTAGGAGAGAGCAAGGAGAAGACCAGGATTAGTCACAAACAACCGGACAGCAAAGAATGCTAGGTGAGCGGAGGGCCAGAATCACTTGACAGAGCACAAATGACAAACAGGCACCGCCGATAGGAAGAGGCGGCCTGATAAAGTGAGTGGGAACTTAGCTTCGGGGTCGGAGTGCACAGGGCGGTGCAGAAGACCCGACCAGGCTTCAATGGGGAATATGTGCGCGTGCGCCGAGGAACCCAGAGCGCGCGCGCACCCGGAGTGGAGCGGGAGCCGAGCGCACAGGGGAAGAAGACCGGAAGGAAGCAGGGACGTGCCGGGACGCCGCAGCGAAGTGAGTATGCGGCGCAAGCTGCGGCGAGAGCCTAACACAGGAAGACGTCTGGAGGAAGGAGGAGCCAGCCGCCCAGGAAGCTTGGGGACAATGGCGGCAGCGGCCGCAATGGAGGGGAGGACAGAGAGGTGACGAGAGCAGCGAGAAGGAAGCGAAGCAGCGAACATCGCCGCAGAACCCGCAGCGGAAACGGCTGCGAGTGAGGAGCCAGCACGACGCCTGGAGAGGTAAGTAGAATCAGCAGTTGTAACAGGAATTGTAAGAAGTTTTTTGTGCAATGTGTTTGGGCAAGATGGGCTGAGGTTTTTCAGGAAGGTGAGAAGTGCATGGGAGCTGTACATGGGAGTGGGAAGTATAGAGGGGCTGATGTGTATAAGTCGTGATGGAGGGGGGTGGCGCGGTGAATGTGGATGGCAAGGGAACACAGGAGGATAGGAATAAAGCACATGGATAAGAGGGAGAGCAAAGTGTGGGTTACCTGACTCCTGCCCTGACTAACTGCCATGCAATAACTGCCTTTTGCTTGATGATTATCTTCTGGGATGCTTTGCTTTTGGGATGCTTGCGTGCACCCCCACATGCGTGCATCCCTTAGGAGGTACATTTCAAAAACCTGACCTGCACATCCAAACATAGACTAAGTGTGAACAGTTGCTGAACCTAGAGTCGCCAACTCGTATATAGTTAAATAAATAAGGCAGCACACTGCAGCGCTAGAACATACAAACTTGAAATACGAAATTTGAACTGCATTACTGCACTAGAAATATGAAAAATGAGAGCGTTTAGCGCATAAAAATGGCCAATTTTATGTGTACCTGGTAGCCACTTTACGGCATCTCTCTTATACCAGGTCCTACGCTAGCCTTACCTCGCTGAGAATAAACGTCTCCATCTGAATGGGTACATGTGAAACCTCTTCCTAGACTAAAATTCTCTCTCTCTATGGAGGGGTATTGGACCTGCTGTAATTAAAACACCTGTGGCTAGAAGGCGGAGTGCACGATCAGAAGGCTAGAGAATACATTTCAAAAACCTGACCTGCACATCCAAACATAGACTAAGTGTGAACAGGTGCTGAACCTAGAGTCGCCAACTCGTATATAGTTAAATAAATAAGGCAGCACACTGCAGCGCTAGAACATACAAACTTGAAATACGAAATTTGAACGGCATTACTGCACTAGAAATATGAAAAATGAGAGCGTTTAGCGCATAAAAATGGCCAATTTTATGTGTACCTGGTAGCCACTTTACGGCATCTCTCTTATACCAGGTCCTACGCTAGCCTTACCTCGCTGAGAATAAACGTCTCCATCTGAATGGGTACATGTGAAACCTCTTCCTAGACTGAAATTCTCTCTCTCTATGGAGGGGTATTGGACCTGCTGTAATTAAAACACCTGTGGCTAGAAGGCAGAGTGCACGATCAGAAGGCTAGAGAATACATTTCAAAAACCTGACCTGCACATCCAAACATAGACTAAGTGTGAACAGGTGCTGAACCTAGAGTCGCCAACTCGTATATAGTTAAATAAATAAGGCAGCACACTGCAGCGCTAGAACATACAAACTTGAAATACGAAATTTGAACTGCATTACTGCACTAGAAATATAAAAAATGAGAGCGTTTAGCACATAAAAATGGCCAATTTTATGTGTACCTGGTAGCCACTTTACGGCATCTCTCTTATACCAGGTCCTACGCTAGCCTTACCTCGCTGAGAATAAACGTCTCCATCTGAATGGGTACATGTGAAACGTCTTCCTAGACTAAAATTCTCTCTCTCTATGGAGGGGTATTGGACCTGCTGTAATTAAAACACCTGTGGCTAGAAGGCGGAGTGCACGATCAGAAGGCTAGAGAATACATTTCAAAAACCTGACCTGCACATCCAAACATAGACTAAGTGTGAACAGGTGCTGAACCTAGAGTCGCCAACTCGTATATAGTTAAATAAATAAGGCAGCACACTGCAGCGCTAGAACATACAAACTTGAAATACGAAATTTGAACTGCATTACTGCACTAGAAATATGAAAAATGAGAGCGTTTAGCGCATAAAAATGGCCAATTTTATGTGTACCTGGTAGCCACTTTACGGCATCTCTCTTATAACAGGTCCTACGCTAGCCTTACCTCGCTGAGAATAAACGTCTCCATCTGAATGGGTACATGTGAAACCTCTTCCTAGACTAAAATTCTCTCTCTCTATCGAGGGGTATTGGACCTGCTGTACTTAAAACACCTGTGGCTAGAAGGCAGTAATGCAGTTCAAATTTCATGTTCTAGCGCTGCAATGTGCTGCCTTATTTATTTAACTATATACGAGTTGGCGACTCTAGGTTCAGCACCTGTTCACACTTAGTCTATGTTTGGATGTGCAGGTCAGGTTTTTGAAATGTATTCTCTAGCCTTCTGATCGTGCACTCCGCCTTCTAGCCACAGGTGTTTTAATTACAGCAGGTCCAATACCCCTCCATAGAGAGAGAGAATTTTAGTCTAGGAAGAGGTTTCACATGTACCCATTCAGATGGAGACGTTTATTCTGAGCGAGGTAAGGCTAGCGTAGGACCTGGTATAAGAGAGATGCCGTAAAGTGGCTACCAGGTACACATAAAATTGGCCATTTTTATGCACTAAACGCTCTCATTTTTCATATTTCTAGTGCAGTAATGCAGTTCAAATTTCGTATTTCAAGTTTGTATGTTCTAGCGCTGCAGTGTGCTGCCTTATTTATTTAACTATATACGAGTTGGCGACTCTAGGTTCAGCACCTGTTCACACTTAGTCTATGTTTGGATGTGCAGGTCAGGTTTTTGAAATGTATTCTCTAGCCTTCTGATCGTGCACTCCGCCTTCTAGCCACAGGTGTTTTAATTACAGCAGGTCCAATACCCCTCCATAGAGAGAGAGAATTTTAGTCTAGGAAGAGGTTTCACATGTACCCATTCAGATGGAGACGTTTATTCTCAGCGAGGTAAGGCTAGCGTAGGACCTGGTATAAGAGAGATGCCGTAAAGTGGCTACCAGGTACACATAAAATTGGCCATTTTTATACGCTAAACGCTCTCATTTTTCATATTTCTAGTGCAGTAATGCAGTTCAAATTTTGTATTTCAAGTTTGTATGTTCTAGCGCTGCAGTGTGCTGCCTTATTTATTTAATTATTTCCCTTAGGAGGTGTTTAAATTTATAGTCCAAAATTCTGGGTCAGAAGAGATAGATTGTGGGAACTGATTAGGGATAATTTAGCAGCTGGGGCCAGCACCCCAGGGGGTGGTTAAATAATCTAAGACATTGAGGCTGGCTACATCTATATGCTAAAACACCTTCCACCAGATAACATCTAGACCACAGTCATGGATAGACATCAAACACTGAGTAAAACCTACAATGCAACAAATGAATTATACCAATCATTTAGCAGGCACATTAAAATATGTTGCTAGATGGTAGAGCGGCAGATGAGACGGCAATCAGAGGTGGGAAGTTGTACCATTAGAATATATTGCAGCAGATGAGACTGCAATCAGAGGTGGAAAGTTGTAACAATGATTTAGCAGGCATATTAAAATATGTTGCTAGATTGTAGAACGGCAGATGAGACAGCAATCAGAGGTAGGAAGTTGTGCCATTAGAATATATTGCAGCAGATGAGACAGCAATCAGAGGTGGGAAGTTGTACCTGTGAAGAGAGAAGATGGGTGTTAATTCCTTGCCATGCAATAACTGCCTTTTACTTGATGCTTATCTTCTGGGATGCTTTGCTTTTGGGAAGCTTGCATGCACCCTCACATACGTGCACCCCTTAAGAGGTATCAAAATTCTAAGTGTTCACAGCTTTAAACATCTTTTTAGACATGACTATCATATCACTTCACTACTTTTACTAATTTCCTACCGTCCTACATTTTTTTTTGCAGACTCTGGCTCCCTCTCAGACTACTTTGACACCCTCCTTGCACTCAATAGCAGTTTCTATCTCTACATATACAAATATTAGCTGCTGACCAGTTCATACAGCGACTTTTTACCAAACATTTCACGTTGAACTGGATACGTGATGTAATACGGGCTGCACAGTGGATGAAAACATTTTCTTTTTTATTATTATTTTGCATCTCCAAAAAAGTATAGTTCTCCTGCTTCACTATATCACTTATCCCATCTGCAGTGTAGGAGAGTTTCTTAGGCCGGGGTCACATTCAGTGTAGGGAAATACAGTACGTATTTTACATGCGTAATACGCAGAAATGTTTCCAAAATAGTGATCCCTATGTCATCCGTAGGCAGGGTGTGGCAGCGTATTTTATGCATGTTTACCTCCATATGTAATCCGTATGCCATCCGTAATGCTTTTTTTTACGCAAACTCACAAATTGCACATGTTAGCGGTTTTGAGGCCTGAAAATAATTTAAATCATCAGCCTAATCCTATTTAAGGCCTCAACAACAGATTAAACCCTCCCATATGGCCATTTTGTTGCTGTGCTTGGGTAGGTGTTGTGGTGTTACTTGTGCAACATGTCTGACCTCCTGCAATTCACACCAATTCAGCGGGTGTTATTTAATTGGGTCTTGTCACGCCGCTTTGGCCAGCCATACCCTGTGATAGTTGATCCGCGAAGGAGGAGATGAAGAATATGGGTGCATCCACTTTTGCAGCAACGCACCACTAAAGGGCATTTTCACAGGCTCTATTCAGCTCTGCGGACACATCCTGGGAAATTCTACAACTACTGTCGGATGACAATATCCACCTTTGATATGTTGTTGGAGATCGTTCGTCCAGGAATCACGTATCAGGATACCAGGATGCGGAAATGCATATCCGTAGATGAGTGTCTTCTCCTTACCTTACGGTATGTAATCACCATCCTCACATACTGTATGTTGATATTTTTAGGTAATGTTAAAGGTACCTTCACACATAACGATTTCGTTAACAATATCGTTGCTTTTTGTGACGTAGCAACGATATCGTTAACGAAATCGTTAAGTGTGACAGCGACCAACGATCAGGCCCCTGCTGGGAGATCGTTGGTCGCTGGGTATGATCAGGACCTTTTTTTGGTCGCTGATCACCCACTGTCATCGCTGAATCGGCGTGTGTGACACCGATTCAGCAATGTGTTCACTGGTAACCAGGGTAAATATCGGGTTACTAAACGCAGGGCCGCGCTTAGTAACCCGATATTTACCCTGGTTACCATTGTAAAAGTTTAAAAAAATCAAACAGTACATACTCACATTCCGATGTCTGTCACGTCCCCCGGCGTCCACAGGATTAAAACTGCTTTCGGCAGGAGCGCTGCTAATGCACGCGCTGCTGCCGAGAGCTTTCCCTGCACTGTGTCAGCGCCGGCCGTAAAGCAAAGCACAGCGGTGACGTCACCGCTTCTTTACGGCCGGCGCTGACACAGTGGACGCCGGGGGACGTGACAGACATTGGAATGTGAGTATGTACTGTTTGTTTTTTTTTTACTTTTACAATGGTAACCAGGGTAAATATCGGGTTACTAAGCGTGGCCCTGCGCTTAGTAACCCGATGTTTACCCTGGTTACCCGGGGACTTCGGCATCGTTGAAGACAGTTTCAACGATGCCGAAGTCTTTTCCCTGATCGTTGGTCGCTGGAGAGAGCTGTCTGTGTGACAGCTCCCCAGCGACCACACAACGACTTATCAACGATCACGGCCAGGTCGTATCGCTGGTCGTGATCGTTGGTAAGTCATTTAGTGTAATGGTACCTTAACAGCCTAACCTATTTTGTTAATTATCTTACAAAATGTTTTATCAATCCTAGACAAATATGTCTTAAAGGTTAATAGGTTTTCTTCTCCTACTGTTTTTCATTTGCCATTTGGGGATGACAATACTTTTGAAGTGAGAGATATTCTGGCCATGAAGAAAGTTAGAGGGAAGACTTTCTTTCTCATCGATTGGGAGGGATTCGGTCCTGAGGAGAGATCTTGGGAGCCTCGTGAGAATATTAATGCTCCACGTATTTTGAAAAGGTTTCTAGTCAGTCATGGGAGAGGGAGTCTTAAGAGGGGGGAACTGTTACAACTGCTGATTCTACTTACCTCTCCAGGCGTCGCGCTGGCTCCTCCTCACTCGCAGCCATTTCCGCTGTGGGTTCTGCGGCGATGTCCGATGCTTCACTTCCTTCTCACCACTCTCGTCGCCTCGCTGTCCTCCCCTCCATTGCGGCCGCTGCCGCCGTTGTTCCCGAGCTTCCTGGGCGGCTGGCTCCCCCTTCCTCCAGATGTCTTCCTGGTTCTCTGTTCCCTTCTTCTGCCACTAGGGAGCTTCAGCATGGTGCTCCTCTTCCTGCATTCTCTCCGTCTGTCTCTGCTCCATTTAGGTGTCTTAGGGCACGGGCGCGGACTCCTTTTCTAATTAACCCTTTCTGCTTCTTACCAGCAGTCCCTGCTTTCCAATCAGATTTTGGAATCAGGTATATCTGGCGTCTCCACTCTACCTGCGACGCCTGATTATCGTGTGCATTTCATGCGTGCTTCTGGCCCCGTATCTGACTCGTCCTTGTTTCTCTGTCTCGCATTTTGGCTGGATTTCTCTGTTACATAGTTACATAGTTACATAGTTACATAGTCATTAAGGTTGAAGGAAGACTATATGTCCATCTAGTTCAACCCATAGCCTAACCTAACATGTTGATCCAGAGGAAGGCAAAAAAAACCCATGTGCAAAGAGTAAGCTCCACATTGGGGAAAAAAATTCCTTCCCGACTCCACATACGGCAATCAGACTAGTTCCCTGGATCAACGCCCTATCAAGGAATCTAGTGTATATACCCTGTAACATTATACTTTTCCAGAAAGGTATCCAGTCCCCTCTTAAATTTAAGTAATGAATCACTCATTACAACATCATACGGCAGAGAGTTCCATAGTCTCACTGCTCTTACAGTAAAGAATCCGCGTCTGTTATTATGCTTAAACCTTTTTTCCTCCAACCGCAGAGGATGCCCCCTTGTCCCTGTTTCAGGTCTATGATTTAAAAGATCATCAGAAAGGTCTTTGTACTGTCCCCTCATATATTTATACATTAAAATAAGATCACCCCTTAGTCTTCGTTTTTCCAAACTAAATAGCCCCAAGTGTAATAACCTATCTTGGTATTGCAGACCCCCCAGTCCTCTAATAACCTTGGTCGCTCTTCTCTGCACCCGCTCCAGTTCAGCTATGTCTTTCTTAAACACCGGAGACCAGAACTGTGCACAATATTCTAAGTGTGGTCGAACTAGTGACTTGTATAGAGGTAAAATTATGTTCTCCTCATGAGCATCTATGCCTCTTTTAATGCATCCCATTATTTTATTTGCCTTTGTAGCAGCTGCCTGACACTGGCCACTGAATTTAAGTTTGTCATCAACCCATACACCCAGGTCTTTTTCATTGACGGTTTTGCCCAGAGTTTTAGAATTAAGCACATAATTATACATCTTATTACTTCTACCCAAGTGCATGACCTTACATTTATCCCCATTAAAGCTCATTTGCCATTTATCAGCCCAAGCTTCTAGTTTACATAAATCATCCTGTAATATAAAATTGTCCTCCTCTGTATTGATTACCCTGCAGAGTTTAGTGTCATCTGCAAATATTGAAATTCTACTCTGAATGCCCCCTACAAGGTCATTAATAAATATGTTAAAAAGAAGAGGGCCCAATACTGACCCCTGTGGTACCCCACTGCTAACCGCTACCCAGTCCGAGTGTGCTCCATTAATAACCACCCTTTGTTTCCTATCCCTGAGCCAGCTCTCAACCCACTTACATATATTTTCCCCTATCCCCATTATTCTCATTTTATGTATCAACCTTTTGTGTGGCACCGTATCAAAAGCTTTTGAAAAGTCCATATACACTACATCCACTGGGTTCCCTTGGTCCAATCTGGAACTTACCTCTTCATAGAAACTGATCAAATTAGTCTGACATGAACGGTCCCTAGTAAACCCGTGCTGATACTGGGTCATGAGGTTATTCCTCTTCAGATACTCCAGTATAGCATCCCTTAGAATGTTGTCCATATTTTCTTGCTTACTCTTCTGAGCCGTCCCTCTTGGTTTCCAGTAGTTGCGGTATCTGACTCCTCGGGTCTGCTCCTCACGATCCCTGTATAGGGGTTGGCCTCCCAGGTTCGCTCGCCCGTTAGAGCTTCAGTGTCATGACCCAGAGGGTCCACTCTCTGTCCGTTTCTTCAGTCCTCTCGGTCGCTACAATTCCAATACCTACTTGCTCTTTATTCCTCTAATCCTTCTGATTTCGGGGGATATCTCCCCCAACCCTGGTCCACCATCACCCAACCTCAACCCCTATCCAACCTCGTATCAAAACCACACTAATCGTATTAATGTTACTTGTACTCCTTCATATCCTTCTTTTAATTGCGCCCTCTGGAATCCACGGTTTGTATGTAACAAACTTCCTTTTCTGCACAATTACTTTCTGAACAACTCTCTGAATCTGTAGGCCCTCACTGAAACCTGTATTCAGGATTTTGACACTTTCTCCCCTGCTACCATTTCCCATTGTGTTTTACAATTCTCCCATTCCCCGAGACCCACAAAAAGACCTGGTGGGGGAGTCGACATACTCCTGTCCCCGCAATGCACCTTCCTGGTCATCCCCCCAGTCCCATCACTCTCATTCCCTACTTTTGAGGTCCACACCATCAGGCTCTTCCATCCCCTCTCCCTCAGAGTAGCAGTCATATATCGGCCCCCAGGCTCGCCCACCCAGTTCCTTGACCACTTCTCAGCCTGGCTGCCGCACTTCATGTCCTCAGAACTCCCAACCCTTATCCTTGGAGACTTCAACATCCCCTTTAACAGCCCCACTTCCACATCTGCATCCCAGCTTCTATCACTAACCACTTCTCTCAGCCTCTCACAGCTCTCAACCTCTGAAACACACAAAGACGGTAACACCTTTGACCTGGTCTTCGCCCCCAGCTCTGCTCAATCTCCCACCTAGATATCTCTCTGACCACAACATTCTCTCCTTCGCACTCACAATCCCTCGCCCACCCCAGCACACTCCTACCTACCACTCATTCAGAAATCTCCCCACCATTAACTCTCATACACTTTCAGACTCCTTACACTCATCACTGTCCCCAATTTCCTCATTTTCCTGTGCTGATCTGGCTGCACACCACTACAATAACACTCTCAGAAGGAAGCACCCTGGACTAAGTCGCTCCTTTCACCCTCAGAACCTCCAAGCACAGAGTAAAACAGTCCTGGCTCACATCACAAACTCGGCTTCTCTAGCGATGCTCTAGAAGTGCTGAAAGCTTATGGAGGAAAACTCGCACACCAGAAGACTTCATCCACTTCAAATTTATG
Source organism: Ranitomeya imitator (assembly GCF_032444005.1). NCBI lineage: Eukaryota > Metazoa > Chordata > Amphibia > Anura > Dendrobatidae > Ranitomeya > Ranitomeya imitator. The sequence goes on from NC_091284.1 coordinate 740,671,327, forward strand.
TTAAGAATCTATAACTCTGCCCTTCACCTCGCCAAACAGACCTACTACACCACCCTGATCTCCTCGCTATCCAACAACCCCAAGAAACTTTTTGACACCTTTCACACCCTCCTCAAGCCAAAAACACAAGCCCCTATCACAGACATTTGTGCTGATGACCTGGCCTCCCACTTTATAGAGAATATAGATAATATTCAACAGGAAATCCGCTACCAGCCACTAAGTGCTATGACTCACATCCCTCAATGCATTTCTCCTGGCTCACTCTTCACATTTGATCCCATCACAGAAGAAGAAGTCTCCAGGCTCCTGTCTTCTTCTCGTCCGACTACATGCACAACGACCCCATTCCCTCTCATTTCCTCCAGTCGCTCTCTCCAGTCGTCACAACTCACCTAACTACAATCTTTAATGTCTCCCTCTCCTAGGGCATCTTCCCATCCTCCTTCAAACACTCTATCATTACTCCATTATTAAAGAAACCCTCTCTCGATCTATCCTGCACAAATAACTACAGACCAGTCTCCAACCTCCCCTTTCATCTCTAAACTCTTAGAGCGCCTGGTCTACTCCCACCTTACCTGTTACCTCTCCACTCACTCCTTCCTAGACCCTTCACAGTCCGGCTTCCGCTCCCTACATTCAACAGAAACTGCACTCATCAAAGTAACCAATGACCTTCTGACAGCAAAGTGTTACGGTAACCACTCTCTGCTCATTCTTCTCGACCTCTCTGTAACGTTTGACACTGTTGACCACCATCTCCTACTCTCTAGGCTCCAGTCACTAGGCATTAAGGGTACTGCCCTCTCCTGGTTCTCATCATATCTTTCTGACTGCTCCTTCAGTGTTTCGTTCATTGGCTCCACTTCGTCCCCTCTTCTTCTCACTGTCGGGTTACCTCAGGGCTCAGTCCTTGGCCCACTTCTCCTCTCTCTCTACACGGCCCCAATTGAACAGACCATCAGCAGATTTGGCTTTCAGTACCATCTTTATGCCGATGACACACAACTATATACTTCATCCCCTGACCTTACTCCCGCTGTACTACAAAACGCCAGACTGTCTGTCTGCAGTCTCTGACATCATATCCGCCCTTTATCTGAAACTCAACCTCTCCAAAACAGAACTTCTTCTGCTCCCACCATCTATTAACCTCCCTAAATCTGACATTTCCCTCTCCATGGGTGGCACCATAATAACACCCAAGCAGCAGGCGCGCTGTCTGGGTGTTACATTTGACACCAATCTCTCCTTCATTTCCCATATACAAACTCTAGCCCGATCATGCCACTTACACCTAAAAAACATCTCTAGAATCCGCCCTTTTCTCACCATGGAAGCAACAAAAACCATCACTGTCGCCCTGATCCACTCCCGCCTGGACTACTGAAATGCTCTATCAATTGGCCTCCCCCTCGCTCGACTTTCCACTCTCCAGTCTATCCTTAATGCAGCAGCCAGGGTCATCTACCTGGCTAATTGGTATTCAGATGCAGCCGCTCTTAGCCAGTCATTACACTGGGTGCCCATTCATTATAGGATCCAATTCAAAGTACTTGTTCTCACCCACAAAGCTCTCCACAGTGCGGCACCCCTTACATCTCTTCCCTTATTTCTGTCTATCGGCCTAACCGACCACTGCGCTCTGCAAATGACTTTCAACTAACCTCTGCACTTATCCGTACCTCCCAGTCCCATCTCCAAGACTTCTCCCGCGCAGTGCCAATCCTCTGGAATGCTCTACCCCAGGAAATTAGGACCATCCACAATTTGCATAGTTTCAGGTGCGCCCTCAAAACATATTTGTTCAGAGTGGCCTATCACGTTCCCTAATCAAAGTCATTTTATGTGTAAGGGCACGTGTGTAGCCCATTCACTATCTCCACCTATCCCCCACTCCCTCAAGATGGCTGGACCATCATTGTAAATACATAATTTTAAATAAACTTCTGTACTTTGTATCTCCCCCACCTCATTGTAGATTGTAAGCTCTCACGAGTAGGGTCTTATTTTGCTTTAATTATTGTATTGCTAACGTTGTTACTTATGCGTTTGAAACTGCTAAACTGTAAAGCGCTGCGGAATATGTTGGCACTATATGAATAAAGATTATTATTAGAATTCATCTATTTGCTAGAATTACGTATTCCAGAGAGGTGATGCAGCACAAGAAAAGAGGAATTTCTTTGCTTTATTATTAGGATGTAGATAACTTGCTGATAGCTAGGAATCCAACTGCAGGTACCCTAGTGATCCCAAGAACAGGCTCTGCAGAGCATCGGCTTGAATAAAAGAGAGGTGCGTGTGTTCCACTCATTGTCAATGTACCTGCCAGAAGTAGGCGAGCCCTGTACTCGCCTTTCACTGGTTAGTGCCATAGGCAATAAATGGAGCGGAGGTCAAGCATGCTCACTTTTTCAGGGTTAAGTAAGCCGTTCAGTAAGCTATACTATTGATAGGGGATAACTTGTCATTTTCAGAAAACTTCTTTAGCATGTGATGTGAGGAATGGGTGTGCAGGCTGGGGTTAGAGGTCACATGTGTGGACACCAAATTGTTTCCTCATGGAATTTGTTTTATTTTTGTGTGAACTTCACTGTCAAGATTCCTTGCTCTAAGATTAGTTCTAATAGTGAACCTGTCATCTGAACACCCAGCATCCATGCTGTGCATCTAGTGTAAAACAAAAAGGGAGTCCTAGAGTGGTCCCAGTACATCCTACATCACATAGGAACTTTTCTAATTTCTTGCCTGTTTTATTTCCATTATGATAGCATAATTAATAAGAGCTGAAGTGACCACTGCTCTTCTTGGAAATGTCTTGAGCTTTCATTTGTAACCCGACCCATCTTTCCTTGATTGACATGCTATCTCCTGCATCATACCTAGCTTTCCCTCCTGTGTCATACTCAACTTCCAGCACCTTTGTTAAACCAGCGCAGATGGCTTGAGAGGTGTTCACTGCTCCATGAAGCAGTGTCTGCTCAGTTCGGACTGCTGCAGCCTATGATTGCCTGCAGTGGTCAGCTGACAAGAAGAGTGCATCACCAGAAAAACACCCATGTTTTTTCATCATGTGATCGATGCAAACAACCACAGAGGAGAAACACTGCTTTTGGGGTCAACACAGACAGCCAAAGCAACCTGTTCTAGATCCGCTGGGGAGTTGATACGTGAATATGTCTCCATCTATTATTTTAAAATCATCCATGCCTGAAAAAAAAAATTATATTTCACTGTTATACATTTCCTCTTTGAAAAAAACAGCGTGCTATTTGCAACACAACTGCATGTATTAACATGCAGTCATTTTTCAATTCAGCAGTCTCAGGACAAAAATACCATTTTGGTAATTGCAGTTGTAACTTGGGATATTTGAAGCCAAACGTGTATTTTTATTACAATAATCCACGAAAATTACCAACAGAATAATTGAATAAACTATGTATAATTTTCTGTACACCCAAGGCCAAAGTCCATTATAGGAATCTACGTAACACCTATTATATAGTGATAAGAATGTAGTAAGGAGGTCTTCTTTCCGTTTGCACGGGCCCACACAGAAAAACATCTGACTAATAATTCATGTGGTAAGTCTTAGTGGTTTATAGAGTTTTACAAAACTGTAACTGAAACTAACATGTTTTTCACATCAACAAAAGCAAAATAGCTGAAATATTGCTTCTAAACACCAGAAGCATACCTGGTTGAGTTGAAAGAAAGAAAGAAGCCACCAGAATCTACCGTATGCTCCAGTACTGTGGATCTAATCATCCCCAGTGGACTAGAAGAGATGACATCATGACCATTAGTGACCTGACTGCTGCGATCAATGATTGGCTGAAGGGTCAAGTGAATCATTGTCAAAATTTCATCTTTTCCAGTCCGACAGAGTCCACTGAAACATCAACACTGAACCAAGGAGTAACTACTAGGGTTGAGCGAAACGGATCGTTCATTTACATAAGTCGCCGACTTTTGGCAAAGTCGGGTTTCATGAAACCCGACCCGATCCTTGTGTGGGGTCGACCATGCGGTACGTGACTTTCACGCCAAAGTCACGTTTCAATGACGCGAAAAGCGTAATTTCTCAGCCAATGAAGGTGAACGCAGAGTGTGGTCAGCGTGATGACATAGGTCTCAGTCCCCACCATCTTAGAGAAGGGCATTGCAGTGATTGGCTTGCTGTCTGCGGCGTCACAGGGGCTATAAAGGGGCGTTCCCGCCGACCGAAATCTTACTGCTGCTGATCTGAGCATAGGGAGAGGTTGCTGCCGCTTCGTCAGAAGCAGGGATAGCGTTAGGCAGGGTCCATTAACCACCAAACCGCTTGTGCTGTAGCGATTTCCACTGCCCAACACCACCTTTTGTTTGCAGGGACAGTGTAAGCTACATTTTTTTTCCTCAGCACTGTAGCTCATTGGGCTGCCCTAGAAGGCTCCCTGATAGCTGCATTGCTGTGTGTACGCCGCTGTGCAAACCAACTGCTTTTTTCAAAGCACAAATCCTGTTGTTCCTTCCTTTCTGAACAGCTATCTTGTTTGTTTGTCCACACTTTTGATTTAATTTGTGCAGCAGTCCACTCCTTATTGCTGCCTGCCATACCTGGCTGAGATTACTGCAGGGAGATAGTAATTGAAGGACAGTTCCTTTTTTTTTTTTCGTTACATCTCTTCAAGCCACTTTCTGCCACAGAAAATATACTCTAATACAGTGGCCCACATTTATTCACTAGTCTCCCTGAATAAAAAAAAAATGGTGCAGATTAAAATTGGCAAATCTGCATCAGTTGCAGTCCTGTGTGTGGCATCTGTGTCTCATTTTCTGGCACAGAAAACATACAGTCTAACAGTGGGCCGGATTTCTTGCCAATTCTCCCAGAAATAAAAAAAAAATAGTGGGAGATTAATATTGGCATTTGTGCTTGAGTGCCAGTCGTGTGTGCCATCTCTCTCAAATTGTGGGGCACAGAAAGCCTGGTGTCTATAATACTGTTTTTTTGTTTTGTTTTTTAATTCTCCCTTAAAAAAAATAAATAGTGGGAGATTAATATTGGCATTTGTGCTTGAGTGCCAGTCGTGTGTGCCATCTCTCTCAAATTGTGGGGCACAGAAAGCCTAGTGTCTATAATACTGTTTTTTTTGTTTGTTTTTTAATTCTCCCTTAAAAAAAAATAGTGGGAGATTAATATTGGCATTTGTGCTTGAGTGCCAGCCGTGTGTGCCATCTCTCAAATTTTGGGGCACAGAAAGCCTAGTGTCTAATACTGTTTTTTTTTTTTTTTTTTTTTTTTTTTTTTTAAATTCTCCCTGAAAAAAAGTAAATAGTGGGAGATTAATATTGGCATTTGTGCTTGAGTGCCAGTCGTGTGTGCCATCTCTCTCAAATTGTGGGGCACAGAAAGCCTAGTGTCTATAATACTGTTTTTTTTTTTGTTTTTTAATTCTCCCTTAAAAAAAAAATAGTGGGAGATTAATATTGGCATTTGTGCTTGAGTGCCAGTCGTGTGTGCCATCTCTCTCAAATTGTGGGGCGCCGAAAGCCTAGTGTCTATAATACTGTTTTATTTTTATTTTTTTTAATTCTCCCTGAAAAAAAAATTTGTGGGAGATTAATATTGGCATTTGTGCTTGAGTGATGCGTGTGTGGCATCTCTCTCATTTTGTGCCACAGAAAACCTAGTGTGTAACATTGTGCCTGATTTTCCTTGCAGTCTCACCCACCTATAAAGGGATATCTAAATCCTACAGAAGTTAGAGTTCACCTTGTAAGTTGTTTTACAGTAACAAATACCGTTACTTTGGTTACGTTTTGCAAACAATGAGGAAGTCTGGTGGAAGAGGTCGTGGCCGTGGGCGGTCATTGCCAGCTGGTAATGATGGTAGTGGTGGTGGAGCATCAGGTGGTCGTGGGAAAAGCACCTAAGTCTCAAGTTGTGGAGCCAGGTTCGTCGTCTGGCTACACAAGGCCTCGAACGCTCCCTTTTCTGGGAGTAAGAAAACAGCTTTTAAAGCCGGAGCAGCAAAAGCAAGTTTTGGCTTTCCTTGCTGACTCAGCCTCTAGCTCTTTTGCCTCCTCTTCTGAAACTGGTAAATGTAAAAGCAGCGCGTCGTTAGTGGATGTTCACGGTCAGGGACAAGTCGCTTCCTTGCCCTCTTGAGCAAAAACAACCACAGAGAAGGATGCATCAGGCGACACAATGGATTACTCCATGGAGCTCTTTACACATACCGTTCCTGGGTTAGAAAGTGAAACAGTTAACAGGCCATGCCCATTACAAGTTGAATCGGACATGGAGTGCACAGATGCACAGCCACAGCCAGATTACTATGCTGTTCCTTTGACTCAGACCACAACATTGCCCTCGCAGTGTACTGATCCAGAATCAGACCCTGATGAGACTATGGTGCCCTGTCACAAACGCTATACCACCGGCTTACATGGTGACACAGACGAAGTTGCACACGAGATAGAAGAGGAGGTCATAGATGACCCAGTTGTTGACCCCGATTGGCAGCCATTGGGGGAACAGGGTGCAGGCGGCAGTAGTTCTGAAGCGGAGGAGGAGGGGCCGCAGCAGGCATCAACATCGCAACAGGTTCCATCTGCCGGGCCCGTATCTGGCCCAAAACGCGTGGCAAAGCCAAAACCAGTTGGAGGACAGCGTGGCCATCCGGTTACAGAAGCTCAGTCTGCAATGCCTGAAAAGGTATCCGATGGTAGAAAGAGTGCAGTCTGGCATTTTTTTAAACAACATCCAAATGATCAGCGCAAAGTCATCTGTCAAAAATGTTCAACTACCTTAAGCAGAGGTCAGAATCTGAAAAGTCTAAATACAAGTTGCATGCATAGACATTTAACCACCATGCATTTGCAAGTCTGGACTAACTACCAAATGTCCCTTAAGGTTGTAGCACCCTCGGCCAATGAAGCTAGTCAGCAACGCTACATCCCTTTCGTCACTGTAAGCCCACCATTTCCCGCACCACCTGCAGTATCTGTGCAGGTTTCATTGCCAGACCAAAGCAGTCAGGGTCAGGAAATCACCAGTTTCGTAGTAGGAAACATTTATTATGATGGAATATAGGCTGAACTGGATGGACAAATGTCTTTTTTCGGCCTTACTAACTATGTTACTATGTTACTATGTTACTGCATGTAGGGCACCGGCAAGAATACCGTCTCCAACCGTCTCTCAGTCTGCCATGTCCAGCAGCACCCCCGCTAGTTCCACGATCTCCAGCTCTCCAGTCCAGCTCACCCTACATGAGACTCTCGTTAGAAAAAGGAAGTACTCATCCTCGCATCCGCGTACACAGGGTTTGAACGCCCACATTGCTAGACTAATCTCGTTAGAGATGATGCCCTACCGGTTAGTTGAAAGCGAAGCTTTCAAAGCCCTGATGGACTACGCTGTACCACGCTACGAGCTACCCAGTTGACACTTCTTTTCGAGAAAAGCCATCCCAGCCCTCCACCAGCATGTTAAAGAGTGCATCGTCCATGCACTCAGGCAATCTGTGAGTGCAAAGGTGCACCTGACAACAGATGCATGGACCAGTAGGCATGGCCAGGGACGTTACGTGTCCATTACGGCACACTGGGTGAATGTGGTGGATGCATAGTCCACAGGGGACAGCAATATTGGGACAGTTCTGCCTAGCCCACGGTCTAGGAAACAGTTGGCTGTATCCGTTCGCCCCCCCTCCTCCTCCTCGTCCTCCTGCAGAAGCGAGAGCTCGTCCACAGACCGCAGTCGCACAACCACTCCATCCGCAGCTGCCACTGTTGCACACCAGGTGTCCCATTATGGGGCAGCTACTGGCAAGCATCAGCAGGCTGTATTGGCAATGAAGTGTTTGGGCGACAACAGACACACCGCGGAAGTTCTGTCTGAGTTCTTACGGAAAGAAACGCAGTCATGGCTGGGCACTGTACATCTTGAGACAGGCAAGATAGTGAGTGATAACCGAAAGAATTTCATGGCTGCCATAGCCCTTTCCCAATTGAAACACATTCCTTGCCTGGCTCACACCTTAAACCTGGTGGTGCAGTGCTTCCTGAAAAGTTATCCGGGGTTATCCGACCTGCTCCTCAAAGTGCGCAGACTTTGCTCGCATTTCCGCCGTTCGCCCGTACACTCCAGCCGTATGCAGAACTATCAGCAGTCTTTGAACCTTCCCCAGCATCGCCTAATCATCGACGTTGCAACAAGGTGGAACTCAACACTGCACATGCTTCAGAGACTGTGCGAACAGATGCGTGCTGTTATGTATTTGTGGGAGGATACACATACACGGGCAGGCAGTTGGATGGCAGACATGGAGTTGTCAGGTGTGCAGTGGTCGAAGGTACAAGACATGTGTCAAGTCCTTCAGTGTTTTGAGGAATGCACACGGCTGGTTAGTGCAGACAACGCCATAATAAGCATGAGCATCCCCCTAATGCGTCTGCTGATGCAAAGTTTGACGCACATAAAGGAGCAGGCGTCTGCAGCAGAGGAAGAGGAAAGCCTTGATGACAGTCAGCCATTGTCTGGTCAGGGCAGTGTACAGGACGAGGTAGCGGGCGAACAGGAGGAGGAGGACGAGGATGATGATGGGGATGAGTATTTTATTAATGAGGAAGCTTCTCCGGGGCCACAGGAAATTGGTGGCGTGGCAAGGCCGGGTTCTGGTTTTTTGAGGGACACAAGTGACATAGATTTGCCTGTATCTGCCCCTCAACCCAGCACAACCGCAGATTTGACAACTGGAACTTTGGCCCACATGGCGGATTATGCCTTACGTATCCTCAAAAGGGACCCACGCATTATTAAAATGATGACCGATGACAATTACTGGTTGGCCTGCCTCCTTGATCCTCGCTATAAAGGCAAATTGCAAAATATTATGCCACATGAGAACCTGGAACAAATATTAGCAACCAAACAATCAACTCTTGTTGACCGTTTGATTCAGGCATTCCCAGCACACAGCGATGGTGATGGTTCTCACACGAGCTGCAGGGGGCAGCAGACCAGAGGTGTTAGAGGTGCACAAATCAGAAGTGGCGTTGGACAGAGGGGTTTTCTGACCAGGTTGTGGAGTGATTTTGCCATGACCGCAGACAGGACAGGTACTGCAGCATCAATTCAAAGTGACAGAAGACAACATTTGTCCAGTATGGTTACTAACTATTTTTCATCCCTTATCGATGTTCTCCCTCAACCGTCATTCCCATTTGATTACAGGGCATCCAAATTAGACACCTGGCCAGAATTGGCAGAATATGCATTGCAGGAGCTTGCTTGCCCAGCAGCTAGTGTGCTATCAGAAAGAGTATTCAGTGCTGCTGGTTCAATATTAACCGAAAAAAGGACTCGTCTGGCTACCCAAAATGTTGATGATCTAACCTTCATTAAAATGAACCACTCCTGGATTTCGAATTATTTTGCCCCACCTTTCCCGGCTGACACCTTGCTTGTGGACTGGTCTGACTGAGTTTTCCAATCTCGTAATTTGCAGCAGCTGTTTGCCCAGCATACGACATGTTTACACCTCCCTAAATGGGCAAAGTCTGTCTGCGGTCCATAATAGAAATTGTCCTTCACTGACCACACCACTGCTGCCTGTGTACGCCTGGAACCTATTTTAAAGTGCCTACAGCCTACTTTTCTTATGTTAGGCCTACTAAGCCTGTTTTCGGTCCCTCCTTCCAATAGTCCTCCACTGACCAGACCAATGCTGCCTGTGTACCCCTGGAACCTATTTTAAAGTGCCTACAGCCTACTTTTCTTATGTTAGGCCTACTAAGCCTGTCTGCGGTCCCTCCTTCCAATAGTCCTCCACTGACCAGACCAATGCTGCCCGTGTACCCCTGGAACCTATTTTAAAGTGCCTACAGCCTACATTTCTTATGTTAGGACTACTAAGCCTGTCTGCGGTTCCTCCTTCCAATAGTCCTCCACTGACCAGACCAATGCTGGCCGTGTACCCCTGGAACCTATTTTAAATTGCATAGAGCATCCTTTTTTTAATTGTAGGTGTACTAAGTCTGTCTGCGGTCCATAATAGAAATTGTCCTTCACTGACCACACCACTGCTGCCTGTGTACCCCTGGAACCTATTTTAAAGTGCCTACAGCCTACTTTTCTTATGTTAGGCCTACTAAGCCTGTCTGCGGTCCCTCCTTCCAATAGTCCTCCACTGACCAGACCAATGCTGCCCGTGTACCCCTGGAACCTATTTTAAAGTGCCTACAGCCTACTTTTCTTATGTTAGGCCTACTAAGCCTGTCTCCGGTCCCTCCTTCCAATAGTCCTCCACTGACCAGACCAATGCTGCCCGTGTACCCCTGGAACCTATTTTAAAGTGCCTACAGCCTACTTTTCTTATGTTAGGCCTACTAAGCCTGTCTGCGGTCCCTCCTTCCAATAGTCCTCCACTGACCAGACCAATGCTGGCCGTGTACCCCTGGAACCTATTTTAAATTGCATAGAGCATCCTTTTTTTAATTGTAGGCGTACTAAGTCTGTCTGCGGTCCATCTATATATATAATTGTCTAAGGGTTTTTCCGTCTGTCTGTCTGTCTGTCCTGGAAATCCCGCGTCTCTGATTGGTCGAGGCTGCCAGGCCTCGACCAATCAGCGACCGGCACAGTGACGATGATGTCATAAAGAACGTAGTAATCCCACGTTTCTGATTCAGCGACGGGTACAGTATCAACGTAGATGTCATAATGGTTGCCATGGCGACGACGATGTCATAAAGGTTGCCTCGACCAATTCGCGACGGGCACAATCTGCCGCGAATCCTGGAATCATCATTGTCCATATACTACGGGGACATGCATATTCTAGAATACCCGATGCGTTAGAATCGGGCCACAATCTAGTAATAGAAATTGTCCTTCACTGACCACACCACTGCTGCCCGTGTACCCCTGGAACCTATTTTAAAGTGCCTACAGCCTACTTTTCTTATGTTAGGCCTACTAAGCCTGTCTGCGGTCCCTCCTTCCAATAGTCCTCCACTGACCAGACCAATGCTGCCCGTGTACCCCTGGAACCTATTTTAAAGTGCCTACAGCCTACTTTTCTTATGTTAGGCCTACTAAGCCTGTCTGCGGTCCCTCCTTCCAATAGTCCTCCACTGACCAGACCAATGCTGCCCGTGTACCCCTGGAACCTATTTTAAAGTGCCTACAGCCTACTTTTCTTATGTTAGTCCTACTAAGCCTGTCTGTGGTCCCTCCTTCCAATAGTCCTCCACTGACCAGACCAATGCTGGCCGTGTACCCCTGGAACCTATTTTAAATTGCATAGAGCATCCTTTTTTTAATTGTAGGCGTACTAAGTCTGTCTACGGTCCATAATTGAAATTGTCCTCCACTGACCAGACCAATGCTGGCCGTGTACCCCTGGAACCTAGTTGAAAGTGCATAGAGCCTACTTTTTTTCTTTATTTTATATTTATAAAGCCCAGATGAACTCCGCTGTACCACGGTACGAGCTACCCAGTCGATACTTCTTTTGAGAGAAAAGCCATCCCAGCCCTCCGCCAGCAAGTAAAAGTCTGCATTGTCCATGCACTCAGGCAATCTAAGAGTAGAAAGGTGCACCTGACAACAGACGCATGGACCAGTAGACATGTCCACGGAAGGTTACGTGTCCATTACGGCGCACTGGGTTAATGTGGTGGATGCATGGTCCACAGGGGACAGCCTACTAAGTCTGTCTGCAGTCCCTAATTCAAATTGTCCTCCGCTGACCACACCAATGCTGCCTGTGTACCCCTGTAACCTTTTTTAAACTGCATTGAGACAAATTTTTTGTTTAAGGCCTACTACCTGTGTCTGTCTGCGCCACTCAATACAGCTGTCCTCCTCTGAAAAAAGCTGAGCGTCAATTGTCTGGTTTTCAGCCTATAGGAATTTGAAAACAGCATTGAGGCTACTACTTCGGTAGGGCCTACTAACGGTGTCTGCCGCTCCAAGGTGTTCTCCTGGTAGCATTTCCTGAGCTTCAATTTTCAGGCTCTCGTTGAAGAGTTTTTTAATTTAAAAACTGCAGTGGGCCTACTTGTTGGGTTCTAGAAACGGTGTCTGCCGCTCCAAGGTGTTCTCCAGGTTGCCTTTCCTTAGCTTCAATTTTGAGGCTCTCGTTAAATTTTGTAATATAACAATGCATTTGGCCTACTTGTTTTGTTGGCCCTACTAACGGTGTCTGCCGCTCCTTGCTGTTCTCCACTGAACAAACCAGTGCCGCCTGTTTACTTCTGTTTCCAATTTTGAACTGCATTTAGCCTACTTACTGATTTGGGCCTACTCACTGTGTCAGCCTCTCATTACAGTTGTAATGACTTTACGACATAATCGGCCGATTTCACTCGACCCGACTTTTGAGATAGTCGGGTTTTTGCGAAACCCGACTCGACTCTAAAAAAGTCAAGGTCGCTCAACCCTAGTAACTACGTTTTGGGTTTTTTTTTTGTTCTTTTAAATGCATGGAACTGAATAAACTTGCAGAGACCGCTTAAATTTAGAAAGAATTAACTTAAGTTTTCACTTTCAAATTATGATACAAAAAATGAGGTTTTCCAAAGGCATGAGAATCAGTATGGTGATCATAACACATTGGATTAATCCTTGCCGAACTAGCAAATTTTGGTTGGACCAGCAAATGATCTAATGTGTATGAGGACCACCCAACTGTCCCCAATAGCAGATGCCAAAGGAAAAAAAGAAACAGACAGCTACATTTCAATAGACCCTTTTTTATTTTATAAGATAAATAGTCACTAAATGTGTCTGGCAGCGACTTACTTACCTTTTCCTATACAGAAGACATGTTCCCTTGAATGCATGTGAAGGCATAGTGTGGTCGGGAGAAGTAGCTGTCAGCTATCTGAACCTTGGCCCATAGATATCAAGCCTAAAGGTGTGTTTACATAATAAAACCAACTTCACTAAATGACCACCGATCGGTAAGCATTTACTGTTTACACAGGCAGTTCATGCTAAACGTTGTTCTCTGAGTGATATGTAATAGATCGTTCAGTGCGCGCAGGCTGCCATAGTTCTTGGCAGCGCAAGTCCTGATTACACAGCATAATGTATCCACCAAGAACGATGATCTTTTGCACTTCACAAAAGATTATTTCACCCGATGAACAAGTGTTTTGCTCATTCCTCAGGTCATCGGCAGCCTGTTTACACTGAAGAATTATCATAAACGCCCGTTCTTAAGAAGGGTCATTCACACTAATCTTTCAGTGTAAATGTAGCATAAAGGATTGTTTACATGAGCAGCTAATCATTTAAATGAAGAGATCATATCTCATGACTAGCAAACGATATGTGAAAAATGTTTATGTAGGTCAAGAACCATAAATGAAATGGTTGAATAGTGAACGTTTCATCGTAACATTGGGCATTGTGCATTGTGGTCACACAGACAGATACTCTGAAGTGTAGAAGTGTTCAACGTGCAAATCTCATAAGTGACACTGTTTATTTTAAGTGCATGAATTGATAAAGTATTGTACACATTTCCGTTGAAACTTAGAAAATTGTAGTCAAATTAGCAAAGTGAAAAATTTTTCAATAATCATGGAGATGTACTGAATCCAATCCTCCAACTATTACTGCCGTGGAACACAATAAACACTATTTCGGACCTGAATTCCCACTCCTCCTTTTTCACAGTCTAATTGTTAAACAAGCGAACAATCTCCACTTACTTTACATAATTTTATAAAGTAGAAGGAGAATTTTTTTGCTCTCCTAAATAATTTCATACACGATAAACAAGCAATGTTGGACACATCATTCGGTCACGCAACACATTCACGTTACACAATTATCGTGAACAATGGGTTAGCGTTAGAATCTGACGGATCTGCCAGTTTAAATGCAACTTCAGAGTCTTGACTGATTTAGTGTTCAAATAGCGAAAGCTCCATTGTTTCCCTTTACAGGAGTCCAACAGAAAGCTCTCCAAGAGCAAATAATATATTAATAAACCTAAGTCAAGGGGAAAGTATAGTAGATAAAAAAACAATATTAAAGAACATAATCAGCCAGGATGCAGCCGGCACCCATAACAGAAGATGTAGGCAGCACAGGTGCAATATACTGATGAACAATCACTAAGGCTAGTTTCACATTTGCGTTAGAATCTGCAGCGTTTAATCCGCAACCTCAAACGTACGGAAAACCGTATGGAAACGCGTACAAACGCAGCGTTTTTAGACGCATAATGTAACGCATGCGGTTAAAAAAAACGCGGCATTTTCATGCGTTTTGCATGCATTTGCAATTTCTGTGCGCATGGTGGAAAATTTATCAGGAGAAGAATCTAGATAAACAGACACCGCCAATGGGACTACAGTGGGCGTGTATTATGGTATATCCATATATAGACCCTTGGACTGTTGAAATCTTAACAGTTTGCTACTGTATCCTGCGTCATGATGGATCTTCGCATGGAAAGCTTTTATTTCAACCTGGATTTAAGTATCAAGCTGTTTCTTCCCTGTGCATCTGCTTGGGTGCAACAAAGAAATAGAGAACGACAGAGAAGGACACGGCGCAGGCGTGTTCGGAGACACCCCATTATTGAACTCCGGGAGAGCCGTGGAGCCTACCACACGCTATATGGCGAGCTTAATGTCAACCCGGACAAATTCCCGGAATATACCAAGATGTCTCAAGACTCTTTTCGGGATTTGCTTGGTCGTGTCCTGTCCAAGGAGCCATCCGGAGACAGGACACCCAGCTCCATAGAGCGATTCCTGCAGAGGAACGTCTCCTGGTTATATTACATAGTAACATAGTAACATAGTTAGTAAGGCCGAAAAAAGACATTTGTCCATCCAGTTCAGCCTATATTCCGTCATAATAAATCCCCAGATCTACGTCCTTTTACAGAACCTAATAATTGTATGATACAATATTGTTCTGCTCCAGGAAGACATCCAGGCCTCTCTTGAACCCCTCGACTGAGTTCGCCATCACCACCTCCTCAGGCAAGCAATTCCAGATTCTCACTGCCCTAACAGTAAAGAATCCTCTTCTATGTTGGTGGAAAAACCTTCTCTCCTCCAGACGCAAAGAATGCCCCCTTGTGCCCGTCACCTTCCTTGGTATAAACAGATCCTCAGCGAGATATTTGTATTGTCCCCTTATATACTTATACATGGTTATTAGATCGCCCCTCAGTCGTCTTTTTTCTAGACTAAATAATCCTAATTTCGCTAATCTATCTGGGTATTGTAGTTCTCCCATCCCCTTTATTAATTTTGTTGCCCTCCTTTGTACTCTCTCTAGTTCCATTATATCCTTCCTGAGCACCGGTGCCCAAAACTGGACACAGTACTCCATGTGCGGTCTAACTAGGGATTTGTACAGAGGCAGTATAATGCTCTCATCATGTGTATCCAGACCTCTTTTAATGCACCCCATGATCCTGTTTGCCTTGGCAGCTGCTGCCTGGCACTGGCTGCTCCAGGTAAGTTTATCATTAACTAGGATCCCCAAGTCCTTCTCCCTGTCAGATTTACCCAGTGGTTTCCCGTTCAGTGTGTAATGGTGATATTGATTCCCTCTTCCCATGTGTATAACCTTACATTTATCATTGTTAAACCTCATCTGCCACCTTTCAGCCCAAGTTTCCAACTTATCCAGATCCATCTGTAGCAGAATACTATCTTCTCTTGTATTAACTGCTTTACATAGTTTTGTATCATCTGCAAATATCGATATTTTACTGTGTAAACCTTCTACCAGATCATTAATGAATATGTTGAAGAGAACAGGTCCCAATACTGACCCCTGCGGTACCCCACTGGTCACAGCGACCCAGTTAGAGACTATACCATTTATAACCACCCTCTGCTTTCTATCACTAAGCCAGTTACTAACCCATTTACACACATTTTCCCCCAGACCAAGCATTCTCATTTTGTGTACCAACCTCTTGTGCGGCACGGTATCAAACGCTTTGGAAAAATCGAGATATACCACGTCCAATGACTCACCGTGGTCCAGTCTATAGCTTACCTCTTCATAAAAACTGATTAGATTGGTTTGACAGGAGCGATTTCTCATAAACCCATGCTGATATGGAGTTAAACAGTTATTCTCATTGAGATAATCCAGAATAACATCCCTCAGAAACCCTTCAAATATTTTACCAACAATAGAGGTTAGACTTACTGGCCTATAATTTCCAGGTTCACTTTTAGAGCCCTTTTTGAATATTGGCACCACATTTGCTATGCGCCAGTCCTGCGGAACAGACCCTGTCGCTATAGAGTCACTAAAAATAAGAAATAATGGTTTATCTATTACATTACTTAGTTCTCTTAGTACTCGTGGGTGTATGCCATCCGGACCCGGAGATTTATCTATTTTAATCTTATTTAGCCGGTTTCGCACCTCTTCTTGGGTTAGATTGGTGACCCTTAATATAGGGTTTTCATTGTTTCTTGGGATTTCACCTAGCATTTCATTTTCCACCGTGAATACCGTGGAGAAGAAGGTGTTTAATATGTTAGCTTTTTCCTCGTCATCTACAACCATTCTTTCCTCACTATTTTTTAAGGGGCCTACATTTTCAGTTTTTATTCTTTTACTATTGATATAGTTGAAGAACAGTTTGGGATTAGTTTTACTCTCCTTAGCAATGTGCTTCTCTGTTTCCTTTTTGGCAGCTTTAATTAGTTTTTTAGATAAAGTATTTTTCTCCCTATAGTTTTTTAGAGCTTCAATGGTGCCATCCTGCTTTAGTAGTGCAAATGCTTTCTTTTTACTGTTAATTGCCTGTCTTACTTCTTTGTTTAGCCACATTGGGTTTTTCCTATTTCTAGTCCTTTTATTCCCACAAGGTATAAACCGCTTACACTGCCTATTTAGGATGTTCTTAAACATTTCCCATTTATTATCTGTATTCTCATTTCTGAGGATATTGTCCCAGTCTACCAGATTAAGGGCATCTCTAAGCTGTTCAAACTTTGCCTTCCTAAAGTTCAGTGTTTTTGTGACTCCCTGACAAGTCCCCCTAGTGAAAGACAGGTGAAACTGCACAATATTGTGGTCGCTATTTCCTAAATGCCCAACCACCTGCAGATTTGTTATTCTGTCAGGTCTATTAGATAGTATTAGGTCTAAAAGTGCTGCTCCTCTGGTTGGATTCTGCACCAATTGTGAAAGATAATTTTTCTTGGTTATTAGCAGAAACCTGTTGCCTTTATGGGTTTCACAGGTTTCTGTTTCCCAGTTAATATCCGGGTAGTTAAAGTCCCCCATAACCAGGACCTCATTATGGGTTGCAGCTTCATCTATCTGCTTTAGAAGTAGACTTTCCATGCTTTCTGTTATATTTGGGGGTTTGTAACAGACCCCAATGAGAATTTTGTTACCATTTTTCCCTCCATGAATTTCAACCCATATGGACTCGACATCTTCATTCCCTTCGCTAATATCCTCCCTTAAAGTGGACTTTAGACAAGACTTTACATAGAGACAAACCCCTCCTCCTCTCCGATTTTTACGATCCTTTCTAAACAGACTGTAACCCTGTAAGTTAACTGCCCAGTCATAGCTTTCATCTAACCATGTCTCGGTTATTCCCACTATGTCAAAGTTACCTGTAGATATTTCTGCTTCTAGTTCTTCCATCTTGTTTGTCAGGCTTCTGGCGTTTGCGAGCATGCAGTTTAGAGGATTTTGTTTTGTTCCAATCTCCTCACTGTGGATTGTTTTAGAAATGTTCTTACCTCCCTTCTGAGTATGTTTTCCTGGGTCGTCTTTGTACGAGTCTAATGTTTTTCTTCCCGTCCCCTCTTCTTCTAGTTTAACGCCCTCCTGATGAGTGTAGCGAGTCTTCTGGCGAATGTGTGTTTCCCAGGTTTGTTGAGGTGTAGTCCGTCTCTGGCAAGGAGTCCATCATACCAGTAATTCACACCGTGGTCCAGGAATCCAAATCCTTGTTGTCTGCACCATCGTCTTAGCCAGTTGTTTGCATCAAGGATCCTGTTCCATCTCCTGGTGCCATGCCCATCTACTGGAAGGATAGAAGAAAAAACTACCTGTGCATCCAGTTCCTTTACTTTCTTCCCCAACTCTTCAAAGTCCTTGCAGATTGTCGGTAGGTCCTTCCTTGCCGTGTCATTGGTGCCAACATGTATCAGAAGAAATGGGTGGACGTCCTTGGAGCTGAAGAGCTTTGGTATCCTATCGGTCACATCCTTGATCATCGCACCTGGAAGGCAGCATACTTCTCTTGCAGTTATGTCCAGTCTGCAGATGGCTGCTTCTGTGCCTCTCAGTAGTGAGTCTCCCACCACCACCACTCTTCGTTGCTTCTTGGCTGTACTTTTTGCTGTCACTTGTTGCTGTGTGCCCTTTTCTTTTTTGCTTGCTGGTATTGCTTCATCCTTAGGTGTGCCTAAGGTACGTAATAATTCTAAACAAATGCCAGTCATAATTATTGTTGATCTGCCATGTATTATTTGTATTTTCCTTTATGTCTTTAGCTAAACACCACCATAAATCAAATTGATTGTAATTTTATTTTTTTATTTTATTTCAGATTTCTGGCAACCGAAGAGAGCTTATCATCCCTCTACTTTCAGTACCGGCTTGGAATTTCCACCTTGTCTGGAATATTTGTGGACACCTGCCAGGCTTTGTGGAACGTTCTCCGGGACGAATTTATCCCCCCTACCTACCGAGGACATATGGATGGAAATTGCAGAAAACCTTTGGAGTGTGTGTGATTTCCCCAACTGTTTGGGAGCGGTGGATGGAAAGCACATTCGCATTATCAAACCCGCCAGAACTGGATCGGAGTACTTCAACTACAAGAAATATTTTTCTGTAGTGCTGATGGCAATAGCAGATGTGGACTCTCGCTTTATCGATGTGGACATTGGAGCTTTTGGCCGTGGCAATGACTCCCAGACTTTCAAGAACTCTGATATGGGCCGACGTGTGTATGGCAAAATTTTTAATTTACCCCTGCCACGACCTCTCCCCAAAATTCAAGGCCCACCAATGCCATTTGTTATGGTTGGGGATGAGGCCTTTCACATGTGTGAAAACCTACTGAACCCATATTCCAGTCGGGACTTGAACCACAGTAAAAGGATTTATAACTACAGACTGACCAGGGCCCGAAGAACAGTAGAGTGTACCTTTGGGATTCTTGTCTCAAAATGGCGCATTCTTGGGACAGCCATTAATCTAAAAATTGGAGACAGTCGATGAGGCGGTCAAAGCCTGTGTGGGTCTCCACAATTACATAATGGCTAAGGAGCGACCCAACATTGAACTGGATGAACCAGTGACAACCAAATTAGATTACCAGCATCACCCGCTGCGGTCAACTGTTGAAGTTGGCCACATGCGGGACCAATTTGCTGCCTATTTTGATTCTGATATTGGATGTGTGGCATGGCAAGACAATATTGTGTAAACTTTCCTGTTGGGTTTGGGTCTGTACCAGTTATGTTTTAAATGTTACTAATACTTTTTGTTAATAAACTATGCGTTTTTAGATCTTGACCGAGTCTCCTATGTATTTCCTCTATAAACCACTTAGATTGCTAGTGATAAAGGTAGTTGACGTCATTACGTCCTGATTCTGTTCTGCAGTATCTATTGGACGCAGACTGAAGAGAAGATAGAAATAAAATACAAAGCAGATCTATACTCATCAGGTCATGTGTCACAAATAATGACTTCATGAGCACAAAACGCAGCCACATGAATTCACTAATTCTGACACCTGACCAGGTGAGTATAGATATGCCTTGTATGACCTCTATCGTCTCTTCAGTTTGTGTGAAATAGATTACATACACTGAAGAAAAAATGAAGGTTATACAAGGAAGTTCTCTACTCACCAGGTCAGGTGTCATAACTAATGAGTTTTTTGAAACATGACCTGTTGAGTATAGTTCTGCTTTGTATTACCACCATTTTCTCTTCAGTCTGCGACACAGATTAAGCAGACTGAAGAGATTATGGAGAAAATACAAGTAATATTTTTTTTTGCCACCTCATAGCTCCATACCAAACAAACAAAGCTGCAGTGTTGTATTTACTAACTACTGGAGCTATGAGTTGGCAAAAAAATAAAGTGTGCGGCGCAGTGTTTTATTCGGCGCACGGTATGTGATGACGGCGGCGAAATACAAATAATCAAACAGTATTGGGGCAAAAAACATTATTATTTTTTTTTTAACAAATAACAAAATTTAACTGCGCCTGCTTGGGGTAAAGTGACGGAACTGTGGGGTGTGTTGCTGTGAGGCCTGGCTATGTGTGGACGATGCAGGGGTAGCAGGAGAAGGGGCAATTAAAGTAGTGGGGTCTGGGAGTTCGGGGATGGGGCTTGACACATGAGAGGGCTGAGACACACTGGAAGGGTGAGACAAACCTGACATTACAGACACATTGGGAGGTGAGGGGGGAGGAATACAGATAGTCCGCTGCTTTTTATTTTTTTTCCCTTTTTGGGATCTACGTGTAAGTCTGGGGAGCCTCGGTGGACTCATTTGTTGTGGCCTGGTCGTGGTGGGCGACCTGTCAGGGTCCTGCTACTGCTGCTGCATTGTGCTCGTAGAGCGGACAGCCATGCCAGAGTCCTGCTGCTGCTGCATTGTGCTCGTAGAGCGGACAGCCATGCTAGAGTTCTGCTGCTGATGCAGCATCGTGGTGGTGGAGCGGAAGGCCATGCCTGGGTCCTGCTGGTGCTGCATCGTGGTGGTGGAGCGGAAGGCCATGCCAGGGGCCTGCTGCTGCATGGTTGTGGGGAAGGCCATGCCTGGGTCCTGCTGCATCGTGGTGGTGGAGCGGAAGGCCATGCCAGTGTCCTGCTGCTGCATGGTGGTGGCAGTGGAGGTCCAAGCAGGAGCAGCAGTTGTCATGGTGGTGGCAGTGGGCTGTCCTACAGCAGAACTCAGCATTGAGGTCAAGCGTGACAGTGGGGGCACAGGTGGAAATTTGCCACTGTCTGCTGAAAATACCGACTCTGCTGCATAGCCTGCATGTAAGCAGCATTGCAGGCCTGCATGACACTAAGCTGGAGATCAGGAGTAAGGTGTTCCGACATGCCCTTCTCTATTTGATTGAAAAAATGATGCGCTGGCCTCTGGAGGTTGGCTTTCACTTGTTCAAGGCTTCTGGTGACATCCTGGATACGTGTACTCATATGGTTTATGGCAATATCCAGTCTGTTACCCATCACCTTGAGTGCATCATGAAAGACCGAGCTCAAGTGCAAAAACTCGGGCATGAGTGACCTGTCTGAGACCCGCTGCCGGGAAAAGCCCCCTAAAAAGAGGCAGAGGACTGGGACAGGGGAACACCTGATGGACCAGCCTCCTGGTCTCCAGTCTGTGTGCAGGCCCACTTGCTGCAGCGCTGCTGGAAGGTTTGGATGCAGTGGCGTATCTAGGGGGGGCAGCCGGGGCATGTGCCCCGGGCAAAGCCAGCAGGGGGGGCGCAGTCTGTCCGCCTAATGTGGCAGTCCGCAGTGTCTCCCTCGGCGGCTGCATTCTGCCGCCCCCGGTCTGGGAGTCAGCTGTTCTCTGTGCCAACTGTCAAGCTGACAGCCAGCACAGAGAAGCTGCAGAGCGCCGACTCCCAACATGTGAGGAGGTGAGGGGTGCCCCTGCAGGGTGGCTGCGGCGGGCAGGGAGAAATCCATGAGGCTCCGCTGCCTAAATGAGAAAATAGCAGCGGAGTTGCAGCGATCTGTCTTTCTGCTTCCTGCCCGCGCTTCCTCTCACACAGACGCGCCACTGGATGACATCATCATTCAGCGGCCGGCTGTGTCAGAGGAAGGCGATGGAGATGCTGCGGCAGAGTGCGAGGAGAGGTGAGAGATTGTGTGTGTGCGTGTGTGTGTGTGGCGCACTGCAGGGGAATGTACAGAGAGGTAAATGGTGTGTGTGTGTGTAGGGGGAGGAGAAGGCAATGATGGGGCTGACGGGGAGAGGGCAATGATGGGGATGGTGGGGAAGGAGAGGGCAATGATGGGGCTGACGGGGGAGAGCAATGATGGGGATGTGTTGTGAATTCTGCTTTTGGGCTCCCTCCGGTGGTTGTAGATGGTAATGCTGTTGTCTCTGGGCTGCAGTCTTGGACAGGTGTATCCGCTAATTGCAATTCTGACTGGGCTATTTAGCTTTGCAGGACTCTTTAGTCCTGGCCAGTTGTCAATGTTTCTTTGGAAGTGTTGGATCACTGCCTGGCCTCTCCTGCTTATCTGCCAGTTCAGCAAAGATAAGTGTCTGTTTCTTTTTCTGAAGCACACTTGCTGTGTGCTTATTTTCAGTGCTGATCTTTTGTTTCTATTTGTCCAGCTTAGACTGTGTCAGTTGTTTTTCTCAGTCTGGTTGGATTCTCTGGAGTTGCAGATACACTCTCCACATCTTTAGTTAGGTGGTGGAGTTTGGTATTTTCTGCTGTGGATATTTTTGTAGTATTTTTATGCTGACCGCTTAGTATCCTGTCCTGTCCTTTTCTATTTAGCTAGAAGTGCCTCCTTTGCTAAGCCTGTTTTCTGCCTGCGTGTGTCTTTTCCTCTCCAACTCACAGTCATTATTTGTGGGGGGCTGCCTATCCTTGGGGGTTTACTCTGAAGCAAGATAGTTTCCCTATTTCCATCTTTAGGGATATTTAGTTCTCCGGCTGTGTCGAGGTGTCTAGGTTTTGTTAGGCACACCCCACGGGTACTTCTAGTTGCGGTGATAAGATCAGGGTTTACAGTCAGTATAGTTACCACCTACTCCAGTGAAGGTTTTCATGCTGCTCCAAGGCCACCTAATCATAACAGTACAACTGGCCAACAATGAGTTAAATGCATCTCAGAAGAAGGGAGGAAAGGTCTTGAGCCATTTTTTTTTCTTCAGTCTACTTTGTCTTCTCCTCCCTCTTAATCTCTGGGTGGCTGAAGAGCCTTGTGCTAGCATGAATGTTCAGGAATTAGCTTCTCGTGTAGACCAGCTTGCTGCTAGGATACAGGGTATTTCTGATTACATTGTTCAGACTCCGGCTTTAGAACCGAAGATTCCTACTCCTGATTTGTTTTTTGGTGACAGGTCCAAATTGTTGAGTTTTAAAAACAACTGTAAACTGTTTTTTGCATTGAAACCTCGATCCTCTGGTGATTCCATTCAACAGGTTAAAATCATCATCTCCCTGCTGCGTGGTGATCCACAGGATTGGGCATTTTCCCTGGAATCTGGGGATCCTGCTTTGCTTAATGTTGACTCCTTCTTTCAGGCATTAGGATTACTGTATGATGAACCTAATTCAGTGGATCAAGCTGAGAAGACCTTGTTGGCCTTGTCTCAGCGCCAAGAGGCGGCTGAATTGTATTGTCAGAAATTCAGAAAATGGTCTGTGTTGAATAAATGGAATAATGATGCTTTGGCGGCAATTTCCAGAAAGGGTCTTTCTGAATCCGTTAAAGATGTTATGATGGGGTTTCCCACACCCTCCAAACTGAGTGATTCTATGTCTCTGGCCATTCAGATTGACCGGCGCTTGCGGGAGCGCAGAACTGTGCACGCTATGGCGTTATCCTCAGAGCAAATTCCCGAGCCTATGAAGTGTGATAGGATTCTGTCTAAAACAGAACGACAAGGTTTCAGACGTCTCAATAGGTTGTGTTATTATTGTGGCGACGCTTCCCATGTCATTTCTGTCTGCCCTAAGCGGACAAAGAGTATCGCCAGTTCATTTACCATCAGTACTGTACAACCTAAATTTCTGCTATCTGTGTCCTTGATCTGTTCATTGCCATCATTTTCTGTCATGGCGTTTGTGGATTCAGGCGCCGCCTTGAACTTAATGGACTTTGACTTTGCTAGGCGTTGTGGTTTTCCCTTGCAGCCTTTGCAGAACCCTATTCCTTTAAGGGGCATTGATGCTACACCCTTGGCTAAAAATAAGCCCCAGTTTTGGACACAGGTGACCATGCGCATGGCGCCAGCCCATCAGGAAGATTGTCGATTTCTGGTGTTGCATAATTTGCATGATGCTATCGTGCTGGGTTTTCCGTGGTTACAGGTACATAATCCTGTTTTGGAATGGAAGTCCATGTCTGTGACTAGTTGGGGTTGTCAGGGGGTTCATAATGATGTTCCTCTGATGTCTATCACCCCTTCTTCCTCTTCTGAAATTCCGGAGTTTTTGTCTGATTTTCAGGATGTATTCGATGAGCCCAAGTCCAGTTTCCTTCCACCGCACAGGGACTGCGATTGTGCTATTGACTTGATTCCAGGCTGTAAGTTTCCTGAGGGCCGACTTTTCAACCTGTCTGTGCCTGAACATGCCGCCATGCGGAGCTATATTAAGGAGTCTTTAGAGAAAGGGCATATTCGGCCATCTTCTTCACCGTTGGGAGCGGGGGGGTTTTTTGTTGCTAAAAAAGATGGTTCCTAAAGACCCTGTATTGATTATCGCCTCTTGAATAAGATTACGGTCAAGTTTCAATACCCGTTACCTTTGCTTTCCGAATTGTTTGCTAGGATTAAGGGAGCTAGTTGGTTTACTAAGATTGACCTTCGGGGGGCTTATAATCTTGTTCGTATTAAGCACGGTGATGAATGGAAAACTGCGTTTAACACGCCTGAAGGCCATTTTGAATACCTTGTGATGCCATTCGGACTCTCTAATGCTCCATCTGTTTTTCAGTCATTCATGCATGATATCTTCCGGAATTATTTTGATAAATTCTTGATTGTATATTTGGATGATATTTTGATTTTTTCCGATGATTGGGAGTCTCATGTGCAGCAGGTCAGGATGGTATTTCAGATCCTTCGTGACAATGCCTTGTTTGTGAAAGGGTCTAAGTGTCTTTTTGGGGTGCAGAAGGTCTCCTTTTTGGGCTTTATTTTTTCTCCCTCGTCTATAGAGATGGATCCGCTTAAGGTTCAGGCCATTCATGATTGGATTCAGCCCACATCCGTGAAGAGCCTTCAGAAATTTTTGGGTTTTGCTAATTTTTATCACCCTTTCATTGCTAATTTTTCCAGCGTGGTTAAACCCTTGACTGATTTGACGAAGAAGGGCGCTGATGTGGCGAATTGGTCCCCTGCGGCTGTCTCTGCCTTTCAGGAACTTAAACATCGTTTTACTTCTGCTTCAGTGTTGCGTCAACCGGATGTTTCTCTTCCGTTTCAGGTTGAGGTTGACGCTTCTGAGATTGGGGCAGGGGCTGTTTTGTCTCAGAGGGATCCTGTTGGTTCCTTAATGAAACCGTGTGCCTTCTTTTCCCGTAAGTTTTCGCCTGCTGAACACAATTATGATGTCGGCAATCGGGAGTTGTTGGCTATGAAGTGGGCGTTTGAGGAGTGGCGACATTGGCTTGAGGGTGCTAAGCACCGTATTGTGGTCTTGACCGATCATAAGAATCTGATTTACCTCGAGTCTGCCAAATGGTTGAATCCTAGACGGGCTCGATGGTCCTTGTTTTTTTCTCGTTTTGATTTTGTGGTCTCGTACCTTCCGGGTTCTAAGAATATTAAGGCTAATGCCCTCTCTAGGAGTTTTTTGCCTGATTCTCCTGAGGTCTTGGAACCGGTCGGTATTCTGAAAGAAGGGGTGGTCCTTTTTGCCATTTCTCCTGATTTACGACGGGTTCTTCAGGAATTTCAGGCTGACAAACCTGACCGTTGTCCTGTGGGGAAACTGTTTGTTCCTGACAGATGGACTAGTAGAGTGATTTCTGAGGTTTACTGTTCCGTGTTGGCTGGTCATCCTGGCATTTTTAGTACCAGAGACTTGGTTGGTAGGTCCTTTTGGTGGCCTTCTTTGTCGCGTGATGTGCGTTCTTTTGTGCAGTCCTGTGGGACTTGTGCGCGGGCCAAGCCTTGTTGCTCCCGTGCTAGTGGGTTGCTTTTGCCTTTGCCGGTCCCTGAGAGGCCCTGGACGCATATTTCTATGGATTTTATTTCCGATCTTCCTGTTTCCCAGAGGATGTCGGTTATCTGGGTTGTTTGTGACCGATTCTCTAAGATGGTTCATTTGGTGCCTTTGCCTAAATTGCCTTCTTCTTCTGATTTGGTTCCGTTGTTTTTTCAGCATGTGGTACGTTTGCATGGTATTCCGGAGAATATTGTGTCCGACAGAGGTTCCCAGTTTGTTTCTAGGTTTTGGCGGGCCTTTTGTGCCAAGCTGGGCATTGATTTGTCTTTTTCTTCCGCATTTCATCCTCAGACAAACGGCCAGACCGAGCGAACTAATCAGACTTTGGAGACTTATTTGAGATGCTTTGTGTCTGCTGATCAGGATGATTGGGTGGCTTTTTTGCCATTGGCCGAGTTTGCCCTTAATAATCGGGCTAGTTCGGCTACTTTGGTTTCGCCTTTCTTTTGTAATTTTGGTTTTCATCCTCGTTTTTCTTCTGGGCAGGTTGAGCCTTCTGACTGTCCTGGTGTGGATTCTGTGGTTGACAGGTTGCAGCAGATTTGGGCTCATGTGATGGACAATTTGGTGTTGTCTCAGGAGGAGGCTCAACGTTTTGCTAACCGTCGTTGGTGTGTTGGTTCCCGGCTTCGGGTTGGGGATCTGGTTTGGTTGTCTTCCTGTCATGTTCCTATGAAGGTTTCTTCTCCTAAGTTTAAGCCTCGGTTTATCGGTCCTTATAGGATTTCTGAGATTATTAATCCGGTGTCTTTTCGTCTGGCGCTTCCGGCCTCTTTTGTTATCCATAATGTCTTCCATAGATCTTTATTGCGGAAATATGTGGAGCCCGTTGTTCCCTCTGTTGATCCTCCGGCCCCTGTGTTGGTTGATGGGGAGTTGGAATATGTTGTTGAGAAGATTTTGGATTCCCGTTTTTCGAGGCGGAAGCTTCAGTATCTTGTCAAATGGAAAGGTTATGGCCAAGAGGATAATTCTTGGGTTTTTGCCTCTGATGTCCATGCCGCTGATTTGGTTCGGGCCTTTCATCTGGCTCATCCTGGTCGGCCTAGGGGCTCTGGTGAGGGTTCGGTGACCCCTCCTCAAGGGGGGGGTACTGTTGTGAATTCTGCTTTTGGGCTCCCTCCGGTGGTTGTAGATGGTAATGCTGTTGTCTCTGGGCTGCAGTCTTGGACAGGTGTATCCGCTAATTGCAATTCTGACTGGGCTATTTAGCTTTGCAGGACTCTTTAGTCCTGGCCAGTTGTCAATGTTTCTTTGGAAGTGTTGGATCTCTGCCTGGCCTCTCCTGCTTATCTGCCAGTTCAGCAAAGATAAGTGTCTGTTTCTTTTTCTGAAGCACACTTGCTGTGTGCTTATTTTCAGTGCTGATCTTTTGTTTCTATTTGTCCAGCTTAGACTGTGTCAGTTGTTTTTCTCAGTCTGGTTGGATTCTCTGGAGTTGCAGATATACTCTCCACATCTTTAGTTAGGTGGTGGAGTTTGGTATTTTCTGCTGTGGATATTTTTGTAGTATTTTTATGCTGACCGCTTAGTATCCTGTCCTGTCCTTTTCTATTTAGCTAGAAGTGCCTCCTTTGCTAAGCTTGTTTTCTGCCTGCATGTGTCTTTTCCTCTCCAACTCACAGTCATTATTTGTGGGGGGCTGCCTATCCTTTGGGGGTCTACTCTGAGGCAAGATAGTTTTCCTATTTCCATCTTTAGGGATATTTAGTGCTCCGGCTGTGTCGAGGTGTCTAGGTTTTGTTAGG
Organism: Ranitomeya imitator; assembly: GCF_032444005.1. NCBI lineage: Eukaryota > Metazoa > Chordata > Amphibia > Anura > Dendrobatidae > Ranitomeya > Ranitomeya imitator. Next base: position 740,699,008 of record NC_091284.1, read on the forward strand.
CACACCCCACGGGTACTTCTAGTTGCGGTGATAAGATCAGGGTTTGCGGTCAGTATAGTTACCACCTCCTCCAGTGAAGGTTTTCATGCTGCTCCAAGGCCACCTAATCATAACAGGGATGGTGGTGGAGGAGGAAATTATGGAAGTGGTGGAATGGGCAAGGATGGGGATGGTGGGGGAGGAGGAAACGATGGATGTGGTGGAAAGGGCAATGATGGGATTGGGGAGGAAATGCTGGAGGTGGTGAAATGGGCAATGATGGGCGTGACGGAGAAGGCAATGATGGAGATGGTGAAGAGAGCAATGATGGGGTGGGGTAGAGGACAATAATATGTGTGTGGACAATTTGAGTGGGGATAGGGGAATTTATTATGTGTGGGGAGAATTTGGGGATGGGGGAATTTATTATGTGTGTGGTGAGATTTGGAGTGGGGATGTGGGATTTAATGTGTGTGGGGAGATTTGGTGTGGAGATGGGGGATTTAATGTATGGGGAGATTTGAGGACATAAAATGAAGAGCAAAAGGGGAGATGGGGCATATATGAGGAATCAGTACAGGGGAATGGGGAGCATGTATAAGGAAACAATATGGGGGAATTGTGGGCATGTATGAGGAAATAGTATTGTGGAATGAGGGCATGTACGAGGAAACGGTATTGGGGAATGGGGGGCATGTATGAGGACACAGTATAGGGGAATTGGGGGCATGTATGAGGAAACAGTACAGGAGAATGAAGGGCATGTATGAGGAAACAGTATGGGGAATTGGGGGCATGTTTGAGGAAACAGTATGGAGGGAATGGGGGGCATGTATGAGGAAACAGTATGGGGGAATTGGGAGCATGTATGAGAAAACAGTATGGGGGAATGGAGGGCATGTATGAGGAAACACTATAGGGGAATAGGGGTCATGTATGAGGAAACAGTATGGGGGAATGGGGGGCATGTATGAGGAAACAGAATGAGGGAATGGGGGCATGTATGAGGAAACAATATGGAAGAATGAGGACACAGTATGAGGAGCGATGTGAAAAATGTATGCTGACAGAGTACAGGGAGTGAGGGTGATGGGATGTGTGCAGACACAGTATGGGGAGTTAGTTGAGCAGGTAGTATAGAAAGTGAGGGGGTATATGAGGAGACAGTATGGTGAACAGGGGGATGTGAGAGGAGACAGTATGAGGAGGGAGGGGAAAAGTGTGAGGAGACAGTATGGGGGGACAAAAGTGAGTGGGCACAGAATAGAAACTGAATAGTGGGGGTGTAGCATGGAGGGACAGTGTGAGGGCACAGCCACGAGGGGACAGTATACCAAGGAGGGGGAGTGTGATGATAGAGTACAGTATAAATACTGGGCCCTATAGAGGGGACACAGTATGAGAGAACAGTGTGAAGAGGGGGCTGGTATCGAATGGAGAGGTCAGTGTGAAGAGCATGTGCCATAAGAGGGACAGTGTGGGGGTCATATTTTGTGCAGACAATATAGCGAGGGCCAATTTTTTATTCAGGAGCATTTTAATGACACTTGTATCTTTAAGGGCATCATGTGGAAATTTTCTGCAAAAGAGGGGAGAAGATGGAAGTCTGCAGAGACGGCTGTGGATGAGAAAACACATCATGAAGAAAGATGAAGAAAAGGAGAATGACTCCACACACGACTTCATCTATAATGTACCTTAATGTAAATGTTATGTATGATGCTAACTAACTCTCATGCTTTTACTTATGTTAGGAGCTTTAAAGGGGATGTCCAGTTTTGTAATGAGTCTGCAGTTATTCTTTGTGACTGCAGACTTCTGAATTCTCACAGTGCACCCTGCACGCTGTCAGGATTCTCTCGTGCTGGCGATTTAAATACATGCGGTCACATGCTGACTAGACATGTGTGGCCTCATTCAATGAAAATGAACTAAGTGAAGCCGGGCACGTCCAGTCGGAATGTGGCCAGAAGTATACAAATCACATGCTTGTGCTGACATGACTGACCACAGGCAAAGGAGAATACTAAAAGTGTGCAGTGCATTAGTTGTGAAAATTATGAAGTCTGCAATGTCAGGATTTAGCTCTCCAGGTTCCAGTAGTCGTCACATAGACACTTCACTCATATGCAACTTTCATACTTGTGATCCTGTGACAACGAGCTTCTCTTCCTGCTTCTCTCAGTTTTTCACTGATCGTTGAGAGCATTAGGGAGAAGAGCTCGTTGGTACATGACTAAGTGTGCAAATCGCATATGTCCTTGGTGGGGGGAGCCAAAATGAATTCTTGCCCCGGGTGCCAGAAACTCTAGATACACCTCTGCTGGGACAGGTCTGTGGCTGTTTGATGAAGGACTGCTCCAGAACCACGGTTAAGAGTGCTGCTCCATGTGCTGTGAAAAAAGTAGAAAAAAATACATTAATACAAAACATTTACACTAGTAAAGCGCCAACCCCTGTGGAATAGAAAAATACAGATTAGGTAATCCAACACAACCCATTACACCACAAAAAATACTTACGTTCTCTGGGCAAGGACCGGTCTCAAAAATGCAAGGATGTGGTGATATATGTATTTGCGGATCCTTGGTCCATAACCACTAGGAATCTAGCTCTCTTGACGAAGGTCCTTGTTGAAGCAATCCTTCATCAAACGCCAACCTGTTTTGACTTTGAGCACTGTTCAAAAAATAAATAATGGTTAGACAATGCACTTTTGACCGTGATCACACAACTGTGTTTGATGAGAGAAACCCCTGAGAGTTTCTCTCATCGCTCACAGTTGTGTGATCCCGGCCAAGGTCACTGCTGCAGCACACCGCATTGCAATACTTACAAAATGCATTTCGGACCCGAGTCGGGGCGTTGTCCCAGCCATCCCACATTGCTATGGCCACCTCATTCCATAGCCGCTGGATCATCACGTTGTCCGAGTGCTGCAGAACCCGGGTGTCCCACAAAGGGACTCGCTCATGGACCAGGGAGATTAGGAGGTCATTTTCAATGAGGTCCTCATCCCGTTCTGGAACCTAAAAAATAAATAAAGACATTAATGTTGGAGACATTAACATAAGGAAAAGAAAGAAAACAGAAAACTGGCATGAAGTCAAGAAACAAAAGGAGTCAAGAAGAAAAAGGTAAAGAAAGAGGAAAATAAAGAAATGAACATTCAAGAATAGTAAAGTCAGGATACAGAAAATAGAAAATACAGACATTGGCTTTGATATACTCACATTGCTCAGATTCTTGTTTCCTCCAAGGTACTTTCCTGCGTCTGGTCTGCTTCCCAGTCTGCTGTGTAGTGACCTGCTAAAGCCCACTCCCTCCTTTTATCAATTTGTATGTGGGGGGTGGCTAATCAGTGTCTAGACATGTTTTCCTGTGGTACAACGCATGCGTTCACAAACGCAAGCAAACGCAAGTGCTTGCGAACGCATGCATTCACATAGACCGTAATGCGTTTTTTGCCGCATTCCTTGCGCTAACAACCGCATACATTTCTAGGCGGCAAATTGACGCCTCTGAAATTACTACATGTAGCGTTTACCGCGCCAAGCCGCAGACGAAACGACGCATGCAAACGCGGCAAAACGCAACCTTTCGCAGGCACCTGCGTCCCTAATGTTAAAGATAGGAATACACGACGCATGTGGAAAATTGCGGCACAAACGCTGCAGACACAACCGCAAATGTGAAACCAGCCTAAGGCTAATTTCACGCATCAGGTTTTTGCCTTCAGGCTCAATCCGGCGAATTTTGAAAAAAACGCAACTGGCGAAAGCTGCCGCCGGACCCGTTTTTTTCCCATAGACTTGTATTAGCACCGGATTGACCCGGATGGCCTCACATTGCTTCCGTTTTTCACCGGCCGAAAATTGGTTTTCCGGCGTCTGGAAAAAACGTACACAGTAACATTTTTTGTCTGCGGCGAAAAACCAGACAACACAGGATCAAATAATGTGATATTTGTCTAAATATTCAACAAAAAATTGTCAACAAGAAAATTACATTTTGAAATGGCTCACACATTGGGAAAACACATTAATTTGTGCAGTACAAGTCCTTGAGGAGGAATGGGTAAAAGGCTTTTCAACCAAAGATGAACTTATTTACTAATGATCATCACTTACCCCATAAAAAACTTACTTGCCCGCATAGGTTAACATAGTTTTTCTACATGTAATGCAAACATTGTGTGTTTCTTCTGTTTTATTGGGATATTTACTCTACTTACCTGCCATGCTCTTGTCATTTTACACCCTGAAAGTTGCGGCTCAGAGCTGCTGAGCTGCTGAGCTGTGCATGTGTAGTGTGCTCAGCCTCTCAGTCAGGTTGATTTACACATACCCTGCCAATCAGAGCATCTGGCTGACCAGGTCAATCAACAAGGTTGGTCCACAGACCAATCAGAGGCCTGGTATGATGGCCAATCAGTGGTGCAGGTGCCCTACTTGTTAGCTGTGTCCTTCGCCCACTGTCAGGAATTGTATTATTTGGACACCACTTGGTGTTATTTTGGATTGCTATTTTGTATTGGGGCAGAGGGGGCCATCGCCCGGGCCCCGTGCTCTTAGGGGGCCCACCAGGAGTTATACTACTGTAATTGTATCGGAATGTGCACCGCAATCCAGAGGTGTGTGGGCGCTCAGAGCAGCGGAGGAACCAGGAAGAAGAGAGGTGAGTATTTATTTATTTATGTTGATGGGGGCTGCCTTATACTACAGAGTCTGCTTATGGGAGCTACCTTATACTACAGAGTCTGCCTGTGGGGGCTTCTTTATACTATAGAGTCTGCCTAGGGGGGCTTCCTTATACTACAGAGTCTGCCTATGGGGTGCTGCTTTATACTACAGAGTCTGCCTATGGGAGTGATTATACTATATTGAGGACTATCTGGTGCATTATACTATGTGGAGGTCTATGGGGAGTGCATAATACTATATGGAGGCCTACGGGGAGTGCATTGTTCTATATTGAGGACTATCTGGTGCATTATACTATATGGAAGCCATCTAGTGGTCTATCAAACAGTGTGGAGATTAGAGTGAGGGGGCCATCCTACAGTGTTGGAGCTATCAAACAGTTTGGGGGCTACTAAGGGGTCAGTATATTGTGAAGGTGGTACTATACAATGAGGAGGCATTATACTGTGCATGGCAGGCACGGTACTGAATAAGGAATGTGCCTCTGACTGTGAAGCCCATATGACAAAGTGACAATAAAATAATGTCAGTGCCCAGTTCCCCCCTCACACCACTCCCCTTGGTGATGCACTAATTCGGATGCCCCTGCCAGCCAATGGTTCTTTAAGACTCCTACAGCCACACCTACAGGGGTTAAATCCTGGTGTTCGGGTCAGTAACTTCCTCTTTCCCCCTCAGCGGACACGAGCTGCCCATTACGAAATGTAATTGCCTTTCTCTGCTCATGTAATTAATAAACTGTGACCAACCTGTTCAACCCACCTAGGACTGTCTGTGTTTCATTGCGGGATTGGTGGAAGAGGGCAAGCCACTGTTTACGATAGACAGGTCTCCACAGTCTAAGAGAGCATCATACTGTGTATAGGGAAGCTGTACAGGGGGGAGACTTGTCATAGGGGAACTCAGGTTACTGTGACTATCAAAGTGGCACACAAAGGGCATTATTACTTTCTAGGGGGCAAAATATGGGCACTGTTTTCTAGGGCACTTGCACCCGGCGTTAATTATAGAGGGGTGCTTTAGAATTTAGAAGGCACAGAGAACCACACAGCAGGTGCAGTAATAGGGTCACATAAGGCAGCAGCTCATTATTGGGATATCAGCAGGATGAGGAGCTTGTGCAGGTTTGGTATAGATGGTGATGGGGCTGGAATATGAGAAGTGAAATATGTCTTTGCTGTAATCTCTGGAGTCGAGTCGTGGCTATAGAGAAGTTGTCATGTCGGTCTGGGCCAGATGGAAAAGATGGGAAAAATGAATGATTCCATCAGAAAGAACGTCAGCGGTAAGTCACTATCTGCAACTGTACTGTGATCTCTTATATGTTATTAGAGAGGATTCAAAAAGATATAAATGAACTGGAGCAGTGGGCAGCAACTAACAGAATGGTTTTTAACAGGAAAAAATGCAAAGTGCTACATCTAGGCAATAAAAATGAAAAAAGCATTTACAGAACGGGAGGAATAGGGCTAAGCAACAGCACATGTGAAAAAGACTTGGGTATACTAATGGATCACAGACTGAACATGAGCCAACAGTGTGTTGCAGCAGCAAAAAAGGCAAATGCAATTCTGGGATGTATTAACAGGAGCATACAGTCTAGATCATGTGAAGTCATTATTGCCCTCTACTCCTCTTTGGTGAGACCTCATCTGGAACACTGTGTCCAGTTTTTGGGCACCACATTTTAAAAAAGACATCAACAAATTGGAGCAAGTTCAGAGAAGAGCGACCAGAATGGTGACCGGTCTGCAAACCATGTACTATGAGGAACGTTTACAGGATTTGGGAATGTTTAGCTTGCAAAAAAGAAGACTGAGAGGAGACTTAATAGCTGTCTACAAACATCTCAAGGGCTGTCACATTGTAGAAGGATCATCTTTATTCTCATTTGCACAAGGAAAGACTAGAAGCAATGGGATGAAACTGAATGGGAGGAGACACAGATTAGATATTAGAAAAAACTTTTTAACAGTAAGGGTGATCAATGAGTGAAACAGGCTGCCACGAGAGGTGGTGAGTTCTCCTTCAATGGAAGTTTTCAAACAAAGGCTCTGCTTCCTACACCCCCTCCTGACCACTGACTGGCCATTCACGGCATGTGGCTTTGCAGCTGTAGCTTTATCCTCCGACCTTCTGACCTATATTTACCATGACTCCAGATCCAGCTGAGCGCTTATTCGGCGGTATGCCGACTTCATAGATCTCCCAGAGGGGAGCTTTGTTCTATTTACTAAGGTCCTTTTTTTTTTTACTTGGGTCACATTTTTCAGTGACTCATTTGTCATTTACTCTGCCATCATTTGGTAATGTATTCTGTTTTTTGTATTTTATTTATTTGGTTTGCATTTGATTTCATATTATATTGCTCCCTTAATAGATATATTTAGGTCTATTGGTATATGTTACTATACATCTAGGATGGTCGGCTGTTATATACTATATATGGATTGCTGTTTACTTATCAGGATATACTGGGGTGTTCTACACACAGTTGTATTTTAGATGTTTTTAAATGTTTTTCTTTGTGGTGTTCAATAAACATGTTTTGATATTTTTGTTATATGGTTGTGCAGGCCTGATTTAGTCCATTCTTTTTCCTTTGTTCTTGGTGCTATATTATAGTGGACTTGGCCTTGCACCCTTCTTTTTTTCTTTCATTGCATCTTCGGCTAGAGTGCACCCTGTGTTTATACTATATTCAAACAAAGGCTGGACAGACATCTGTCTGGGATGATTTAGTGAGCAGGGGGTTGGATTAGATGACCCAGGAGGTTCCTTCCAACTCTACCATTCTATGATTCTATGATTCTGTGGTACTGGCATCTGCCACTGACCATATGACGGTAATATCCGTGTTGGTCTTTATATAGAGTTTATTTTCAGTAATAGCGCGGTCATCTGCTGAGGGTCTCCTCCACTATTAGGGTGCATCACTGAGTTGTAACCAAGGTCACCTGGTTAGGGGCCCACTGAGAAGTTTCGCAACCCCCCCCCATCCCGGAACCAAAACCCTAGCTACACCTCTGCTTCCGCCAATCTGTTTATGGCCACAGAATGTTTGTTCCTTTACTTGGCCCATTGGCTTGCTTGTCCCTCTAAATTGGAAATTGACACTGCAAGATACAGTAATTGCAAATGGGCACTGTTAAGGGTATGTGCACATACATGCGCAGCTGCGGGTCTGCAGCTGTTTCCCACAATTTAACATTACAATGTAAACCTATGTGAAGATGCTGTGGAAAAAAAAGCGCGGAAACGCAGCGGTTTACATTCCGCAGCATGTCACTTCTTTCTGCTTATTCCACAGCGGTCTTATACCTGCGCCAATAGAAAACCGCAGTTGTAAAACCGCAATGAAATCCGCAGAAAAGCCGCGATAAATCCGCGTTAAATCCGTGAAAATCTGCAGCAAAAACGTAGTGTTCTTGCCCTGCAGATTTATCAAATCCACTGCGGAAAAATCCGTGGTAGACCATTCTACGTGTGCACATACCCTTAAAATGCTCGAGTCACGGTTATCTTGCCATGTAAACAGGCTGCGGATCACCCGATAAACAAGTAAAACTTTCCTTCATCAGATAAAATCTTTTATGCAGCATAAAAGCTCATTGTTCTTGGCAGGACATCATCTTATGTTAATAGTACTCAAACTAACGGTACCGTCACACTAGACGATATCGCTAGCGATCCGTGATGTTGCAGCGTCCTGGCTAGCGATATCGTCCAGTGTGACAGGCAGCAGCGATCAGGCCCCTGCTGTGATATCGCTGGTCGGGGAAGAAAGTCCAGAACTTTGTTTCGTCGCTGGATCTCCCGCTGACATCGCTGAATCGGCGTGTGTGACGCCGATTCAGCGATGTCTTCGCTGGTAACCAGGGTAAACATCGGGTTACTAAGCGCAGGGCCTCGCTTAGTAACCCGATGTTTACCCTGGTTACCATCGTTAAAGTAATACAAAACAACCACTACATTCTTACCTACCGCTGTCTGTCCCCGGCGCTGTGCTTCTCTGCTCTGGCTGTGAGCACAGCGGCTGGAAAGCAGAGCGGTGACGTCACCGCCGGTTTTTTTTACTTTAACGATGGTAACCAGGGTAAACATCGGGTTACTAAGCGCGGCCCTGCGCTTAGTAACCCGATGTTTACCCTGGTTACCGGCATCGTTGGTCGCTGGAGAGCTGTCTGTGTGACAGCTCTCCAGCGACCAAACAGCGACGCTGCAGCGATCCGGATCGTTTTCGGTATCGCTGCAGCGTCGCTTAGTGTGACAGTACCTTAAGACTGCCGTCACACTGAAACGACGCTGCAGCGATACGACAACGATGCCGATCGCTGCAGCGTCGCTGTTTCATCGCTGTGTGGTCGCTGGAGAGCTGTCACACAGACAGCTCTCCAGTGACCAACGATTCCGAAGTCCCCTGGTAACCAGGGTAAACATTGGGTTACTAAGCGCAGGGCCGCGCTTAGTAACCCGATGTTTACCCTGGTTACCAGCGTAAACGTAAAAAACACACAAAAAAAAGTCTGTCCTCCGGCGCTGTGCTTTCCTCTGCACTGTCAACGCCGGTCAGCCATAAAGCTTTACGGCTGGCCGGCGCTCACAGCCAGTGCAGAGAAGCACAGCGCCGGAGGACAGACACGGAAGGTAAGTATGTAGTGTTTGTTTTTTTACGTTTACGCTGGTAACCAGGGTAAACATCGGGTTACTAAGTGTGACGCCCAGGAGACCGGGATACCCAGCACCGGACCAATGGGGTCTGTCTCTTGAGGGGGGTGTCACGGGTGGCTTGACCCGGTGCTGTAGCCTCAGGCAATGCACAGTGTAAGGGGTATTGTGAGGGAGCAGGCACTTACTTGATCAGCAGCAGGTTCTCTCAGGGGTGATGATCCTGATCCTGGATAGATAGCTATTGTCCAAATGAAAGTCTGAGGCACTGAAACGTTTAACCAGTTTACTTTAACATAAAAGGATTTACAACCAGTCCTGTCACCGGAGTCTGTATGGGAACTCTGAGTTACTTTGACCCTGCCGGGGTCTTCGCCTCTTATTGTGCGCAATTTCTGTGTGGCCCTGCTGCTGTATGTGAACTGGCTGCCGGCCCAATCTGTCCCCTCCGGGTCCTGGTTCGACGGGCAACCCGAGTCCTTTTATCAGCTTACCCCCTCCGGGAGTACCGCTGAACTCTGTGTCTGTTGCTGCGTCCGGCCCTAGTGAAGCTGATATCACCTCACGTTTTTCCGGTTGCTGTATTATATATAATGAATACAGCCACGGATCCGGTATCCGTCTTTGCGCCTGTTCTGGGTAGTGATTAATGCTACCCGGTTCTCACAATGTCCTTTTTCTCTATCCCTCTTCTCCTCAGGCCGGTGATTTGGGCCTGGAAACCGTCATAGGGCTCTTAGAGATTCAACTGTATGACCTCTCACTTTCAGCTCCTTGGCCCAACTGCCATTTCTTCTCTCAGACCAGAATGGATCAAGGGGAGTCTCTGGAGCTCCCCCTTCTGGCCGGAGGTGGTAGTGCAGTCTTGCTAATTTAGTATTTGTATTTACTGTCAGTAACTATTTTTGTGGCAAATACCCCTAGGGGTGCCACATTCCCCCTTAGTTAAGAACAGTACTCCGGGACTGTGGGACAATAACATTTTGAAATAACAATTAATATGTACAGAGTCTTAAAAATGAAAAGTTACAAAAACCACTCAAGGAAACAAAAATAGAGTTCTGTAAAAAGTCACTTCAAATAGCGTCCATTAATACAGTTCTATCCTTGAAGGTATTAGGAACGGCACTGTACTTAGTGTCCAGGAATTTAGTTCCATTTTTCCAACGGAGTTATCAATATAAAGTCTAAAGAAAGTTCAAAAAGAGCAAAAAGCAAAGTTCAAAAAGCAGTCTTTCCGGAGCTTTGATTTAGTGCCTCCGGGCTGATAAAAAGTTCAAGAATATGCAATAAGTTCATACAGACAAGTCTCTGTAGGCACTGGGCTTAAACGTTGCAGACTGATAGCAATGACTATACTACATTTTCTGTTTAACTATATACGGCATAACATATATACAATTCACATTATGAGCTTTATAGTTGGTAATCTGCATACCTGGCCGGTAATTGACCCTGGGTACTACGCTGTGATCTACGTAATAGCGGTGTCTCTTCATGTGATGTACTACTGTCTACTGCGGATGTAGTATCTGCCTGCTCTGCTAAAGATAATTCCATAACTATGGAGTTGGCAAGTCCACCGTGAATAGGATTACTCTGACCAGGAATCTGTTCTTCCTGGCCTGGAACCTCCTGTAGTACGGGGTCAGCCTCTTCCAGTCTTGGGACTTCTGGTATTGGGTTCGGTGTTGGGTAAAAGGCCACCATGGGAACCACTACTGCACCATGGTATGTTAGTAGGGTTTTGGGAAAGTCTCCTATACAGGTGTGATACACTTCCTCTTCTTTTTCCTTTACTGGTTGAACCTGTATGGGTTGAATAACTTCTGGTTCTGGCTGGACAACGTCTGGCTCTTTCAATGCTTCCGGACATAATTTAAGATTGTCTCTTGACACTAGTACAGATGTTAAGCCTCCGTTTTTGCTAATGAGACACATTTTAGGATTATCCACTCTTGTTGGTAAAACTGTGTAGGGTACGGCTTCCCACTGATTGTCCAGTTTATTGGTTCGACGATTTCTCTTGAGCACTTGGTCACCCGGTCTTAATGGGGTCGCTAGAGCATTCTGGTTGAAAGTTCGCTCTTGTCTTTCTCTAGTTTGCTGAAGGCTTCTTTCCACACTCTCTTGCACTTGGCGATACTGCTTTTGCCGTATGATATCCCAATTGGAGTCTTGAACTTCTGCGTCTGGTTTCAGAATTCCCATTTCTAGATCGATTGGTAATTGGCCGGGTCTTGCACGCATAAGGTAAGCTGGGGTGCAGTTGGTGGAGCTCACCGGGACATGATTATACAGATCCACCAAGTCAGGCAATTTCTCTGGCCATTGATTCCTTTCTGTCTCAGGTAAAGTCTTTAGTAGGTCTATTACAATATGGTTCATCTTCTCGCATAAGCCGTTTGTTTGTGGATGATAGGCCGTCGTCCGGATCTTTTTGCAACCATACATATTACAGAATTCTCTGAAGATCTCTGATTCAAAGGCTGTACCTTGGTCGGTGAGAACCTGTTCCGGATATCCATGGGGTCTACAAAAGTACGTTTGGAACGCTTTGGCTGCTGTTTTTGCTGTCAGATCTTTTACGGGTACTACTACCAAGAAACGTGAATAATGGTCCACGATGGTCAAGGCATAGACATAGCCGGACCGGCTTGGTGTCAACTTCACGTGGTCCATGGCTACAAGTTCAAGTGGTTGTTTGGTGATTATGGGCTGCAGCGGTGCTCTTTGGTTCTTTTGATCGTTTCTTCTGAGGTTACACGGGCCACAATTTCTGCACCACTGTTCGATTGATTTTCTCATCCCGACCCAATAAAATCTTTCTCTTAGAAGTACTTCTAACTTTTTCCAACCGAAGTGACCAGCACCATTATGGTAAGCTTCGAGGACCATCTTCACATCTTGTTTAGACACAATAATCTGCCAAACCAATTCATGTGTTTTCGGATTGGTGTATCTTCTACAGAGCTTCCCTTGATACAGGAACATTTTGCCTCTCTCTTTCCAGAGTTGATGGGTCTCTTCTGGGGCATCCTCATAGGGATATGCACTTTGCTCAGTCAACAGTTCCTTCACCAACTTCACAGCCGGATTGCTGTCTTGGGTGTCAGCCCATCCATGGTGTGCTAACGGATTAAAATTCACCTCTTGTTGTTTCTGATAGGTACTTGACTGATGATGTTTTGCCTTGGGACGATGGAAGGCTGGTAGTTCAATTTCTTCAAGCTCCCCCGTTTCCTCTTCTACATCTCTCAAGTGTGGCATCCGGGATAGGGCATCGGCATTTCCATTCTTGCGACCTGCTCGATACTTGATTATGAAGTTGTAATTAGATAACCGGGCTATCCATCGCTGTTCTAACGCACCTAATTTGGCTGTGTCCAGGTGGGTCAACGGATTGTTGTCAGTATAGACAATAAATTCTGCAGCGGCCAGATAGTGTTTGAAACGCTCCGTCACAGCCCAAACTACTGCCAGTAGTTCCAATTTGAAGGAGCTGTAATTTTCTGAATTTCTTTCAGTAGGCCGGAGCTTTCTACTTGCAAAGGCGATGACTTTCTCCCGACCTTCTTGCTTTTGTGACAGCACCGCTCCTAGTCCCACATTCAGGGGTGGATTAAGGGTAGCCAGGGCCCCGGGCTGTTCACACACTGTGGGCCCCCCCGGTCATGTGACGGGGGTCATGTGACGGGGGTCATGTGATACCCGAACCAGATTATTCCAGAAAAATGGCCGGGCCCTACTCTACTGTAACCTATTAAATATTTGTTAAAATCTGCAATACAATTTAGGTATATCTTGACCAATAATATCACATACAAGGAACAAATACCACCGCACCATGACCAGACCACATATTACCACTTGGTGACCAAATAGCACATACAAGGGACAAATACCACAACACCATTTCCAGACCACATATTACCACCACATAGTGACTGAATACCACAATACTGATCAGTAATTAAAAAAAACACAATACTATCACCATAAGTGCTAGTATTCACAGGAGATCTATACTTAGTATGCAGTGTCTGTGTACAGGTAATACAGTGATCACTGGTGACATTACACACAGGACCTCTATATAGTATACAGTGTATAGTGTCAGTGTATAGGTAACACTGACTCACCAGTGACGTCTCTAGGTGAAGTCCTTCATCTTTCATCCAGCACAGACCGCCATCACTTCATCCAGCCAGGACTCGTTTCTGCAGGAAATAAGTTATCTCGAGCTCCGCTTGCAGAACACATTACTTAATTTTTTCCAACTTCTACATTACACCACATGAAGAAAAAAAGGTGACATAGTATCACTCTACACAGTAACAGGACAGGCCCCCCATTTAAAACCGTATACTCAAAAAATAAATATATCACTGCAGTAATAATATCCCTTAATTAGCCCCTATGGTAATAATATTTCCCATCCTGGCCCCGTGTGTCTCATTCCTGGCTCCAGCCATATGTTCTCCCATCCTGCCCTCATGAGTATCCATTCTACACCATATGATCTCCCCATCCTGCCCCATCTATCTCCATCGTATCCATCCTGCCCCATGATCCAATCCTGCCCCATGTCTTTCATTCTACCCTGTGTCTCCAATCATGCCCCGTGTCTACATTCTGCCCATGCCTCCAGTCCTGCCCCCAGTGTGTCCAGCAATCTGCCCCAGTGTGTCCAGCATATTGCCCCCAGACAGTGTGTCCAGCAATCTGCCCCAGTATGTCCAGCATATTGCCCCCAGACAGTGTGTCCAGCAATCTGCCCCAGTGTGTCCAGCATATTACCACCAGTGTGTCCAGCAATCTGGCCCAGTGTCTCCAGCATTGCCCCAGTGTCTCCAGCATTGCCCCAGTGTCTCCAGCATTGCCCCAGTGTCTCCAGCAATCATCTGCCCCAGTGTGTCCAGCAATCTGTCCCAGTGTCTCCAGCATTGCCCCAGTGTCTCCAGCAATCATCTGCCCCAGTGTGTCCAGCATATTACCACCAGTGTGTCCAGCAATCTGGCCCAGTGTCTCCAGCAATCTGCCCCACTGTCTCCAGCATTGCCCCCCAGTGTGTCCTCCAGCAATCTGCCCCAGTGTCTCCAGCATTGCCCCAGTGTCTCCAGCAATCTGCCCCAGTGTCTCCAGCATTGCCCCCAGTGTGTCCTCCAGCAATCTGTCCCACTGTGTCCAGCATTGCCCCACTGTCTCCAGCATTGCCCCCAGTGTGTCCTCCAGCAATCTGCCCCACTGTCTCCAGCAATCTGCCCCAGTGTCTCCAGCATTGCCCCAGTGTCTCCAGCAATCTGCCCCACTGTCTCCAGCATTGCCCCCAGTGTGTCCTCCAGCAATCTGCCCCACTGTCTCCAGCAATCTGCCCCACTGTCTCCAGCATTGCCTCGTGTGTCCTCCAGCAATCTGCCCCAGTGTGTCCTCCAGCATTGCCCCAGTGTGTCCTCCAGCATTGCCCCAGTGTGTCCTCCAGCATTGCCCCAGTGTGTCCTCCAGCATTGCCCCCCAGTGTGTCCACCGTTAACTGATCAAAAAAAAAAAAAAAGTCTCCTCACCTGTCCGCGCTCCAGGCGGCGAGCTCCCTTCAGCAGCGCACACTCGCTGGTGACTGACAATGGCGTCAGACGCCGGCGACGCGTGCGCTGCAGCCGACTTCAGCTGCCAGCCCCCAATTGGCTGGCGGCTGTTGTTAACTATTGACGTGCGGGCGCGCGTGCGCGCGCGCGCACGTCAATAGGAAACCGCCGCAGCGCCGGAAAGGGCCCGGTGAGCAGATGAGAAGGGGCCCAATGCGGGCCCCCTCTCTCTGCCCACCGGGTCTGGGGGCACATAAATGCCGGCGGGCATTCACAGACGATTAGCGGAGGGTCAATCTGTGCGGTAGCCCAGGGCCCCCCCAGACCACTGGGCCCTGGGCCACCGCCCATATTGACCCTCTGATAATCCGCCCCTGCCCACATTACTGGCATCGGTGTAGAGGATGAAAGGTTTATGGTAATCTGGGTATGCCAGAACCTCTTCTCCGGTTAGTGCCTTCTTTAGTTGTTCAAAGGAGTCTTCCCTTTCGTCGTTCCACTGAAAAGGAGGGTTTCGGTTTGAAGGTTTCTTCGTCTGCCCTACCAAGGTGTCTTGCAAGGGTGCTGCCAACTTGGTAAATCCTTTTATAAATCTGCGATAGTAACCCACCAATCCCAGGAATTGTCTCACTTCTTTTGCGCTGGTAGGTCTTGGCCAATCCCTTATGGCACTTATTTTCTCGGGATCTGGTGCTACTCCCTCCGAACTCACGATGTGTCCCAGGTACTGTACCTTTGGCTTGAGAAGGTGACATTTGGATGGCTTGACTTTCATGCCATACCTGGATAAGGCTTCGAACACTTCTGCCAGGTCTATTAAGTGTTGTTCGTAAGTCTTTGAGTAGACGATCACATCATCTAGGTACAGGAGGACGGTCTCGAAGTTCTTGTGTCCGAGGCAGCATTCCATCAGCCGCTGGAAGGTACCGGATGCGTTGCAGAGTCCGAACGGCATGCGATTAAATTCACATAGACCCATTGGTGTGGTGAATGCCGTCTTTTCCTTATCTCTCTCAGCCACAGGGACTTGCCAATACCCGCTTGTTAAGTCTAAGGTGGAAAAATAATTAGCAGATTTCAAAGCAGTTAAGGACTCTTCTATCCTAGGCAAGGGGTAGGCGTCTTTATGGGTGATGTTATTAATCTTCCGGTAGTCTACGCACATTCTCATGGTTCCGTCCTTTTTTTTGACAATCACTAGAGGGGCCGCCCAGGGGCTACAGCTGTCTCTTATTACCCCGGCCTGTTTCATTTCCCTCAGCATATCTTTTGCACATTGATAGTGAGCGGGCGGTATGGGTCTATATCTTTCTTTTATTGGGGGATGGTCACCTGTGGGGATTGTGTGTTCTACCCCTTCTATCCGTCCGAAGTCCAATGGGTGTTTACTGAAGACTTGTTCATATTCCGTCACTAGCCTATACACCCCTTGTTTTTGATGGGTAGGTGTTGAATTTATGCCCACGTGTAGCTGTTGGCACCAATCCTCCATTTCTCCATCTGAGCCATTGCCTTCCACCTGACAGGTTGGTTCTAAGGGCTCAATGGTTGTGATGGCATTGTTGTCAACAGTATATAGCTTTGCCATTGTAGCATACCTTGGCAAAGTGACCTCTTCCTCTCCACAGTTCAAAAGTCGTACCGGCACTCGTCCCCGGTGTACCTCGACTATCCCTCGTGCTGTGAGTATAGTGGGCCTGCTGTCGGTGTACACTGGTTCTATTAAGGCTTGATAATCTCGTCCCTTAGGCTGCTCTACACCATACCAGCATTTCTGTTTTTGGTGGGATTACAATAGACGTTGGATCACTTACCCTCACACTGCCGATTTCTCCACCTGCAACTTCTACCTGTTGCCTTAACATCAATACTTTTATTTCCCTCCGGAGAACTCTCTGCTGGCAGGATTGGGCAGTTTCAGCAATTTGCTGTAAGACAGAAATGACTTCGGAAAAGCAGTTCTCTAACACATTCATTCCTATCAATACAGTTGGTTCACAGTTCCGCCGGTCAACATCAACAACAATTATACCCTGTTTCTTCAGTTCTACTTTACCAATCTTTATGGTCATCTCCTTGAATCCTAGTTTCGGTACCAACTTACCATTACTGGCCCATATATCTAGTTCAACATCAGAGGGCCCTTTATCAATATCTGCATCAGCCCAGTACCTCTTATAAAGGATATACGGTATAGATGAAATCTGGGAACCTGTGTCCAGCAAAGCGTTGAGGGGAATTCCGTCCAGCACGATAGGGATAATGGGTCGTCCTCCGATGTACCTGTCGTGCCAGGGTGTTGGGCCTTGAAAGTTCATTCCTGCGAAGCGGCCCGCATTCCCAGGGGATTCCCGTTTAAATCACAATCTCGTGCAAAGTGGCCCGGCTGCTGGCAACGGCGGCAAATGGGCTGTCCATCCGGTTGGTAGCGGTCGCGGGGTCGTCCTCTCCATGTCGGGTATCTCCGGGGTCTCATCCATGGAACATCCTCTCTACAGTTTGCCAACTCCATCTTGTGTCCTCTCATCTCCTGCATGGTTTTAGCCATTGAAGCAACAACATCAGCTAAAGAGTCAAGCTTTTGTTGAAGAGCCTCATTAGTACTGGGCCCCAGGGGCTTAGCAATGGCCCCAGACATAGCTGATGTCACTGGCACTCCCTGTTGTTGAGGTGCCTCTGCCATGGGTTGCGCAGGATCCTGATCCCGAGGTGCCTCTGCCAGCTGGAGACGTATAGCGCTCTCCTTTAATTGGGCAAATGTCAATTCAGGGTTCTTAAAAACAAGCATGCTCACATGCCCCCGGTGAGAAGGGGTGTAGAGTCCCTCAATAAATTGATCTCTTAGCAGTTTATCCGCTCCGGTGTTAAAAATGGGTTCAGCCAGTGTAAGTGATTTAAGGGCTTCCTGCAGGTTTAAGGCAAAGTCTCTCACGCCCTCATTAGCTTTTTGTTTGCAACTAAAGAATCGTATTTTAGCTTTGCTGCTGGCCGTGGTTTCAAATGTAGCTTTTAATCCAGCAAATATGCGTTCAACAGTGCCTTTTAGATCAGCTGCCCATGCTGTGACTTCTCGCTTAGCATGGCCACTTAACTGCATCATCAGGAGACTAACACGCTGAACTTCACCCACAGGGAACATGTCAAAATGGGCCAGCATCTTTTCTCTGAAATCGTCAAGGGTATTAGGCTCACCTTCATACATTGGAAGCCATGGGCCACCCGGGGTATATGGCATCAGCACCGGCATGATGGGCGCCACTCCTTGCACCGCTGCGCTGCCGGACTCTCTATTGACACTCTGTCTTTCAGCTGCATTAGCGTGGCCGAGTGCTGCGGCGTCTCCGTGCTGCGACATACTGTGGCCCCTTAGTTAATCCGGACCCTTCCGGTCCTCCGCTTCCGTCGGGATAGTGTAGATTCGTTCCGCTGTGCAGCAGGATCGATTTTCCCCTTGCTCTGATGTCAGAGCGCTCAGCTTGGTGCCGCCCACAATGACACGCCCCCTGCTGCTCCCACCCACCGCGCTCTGTAATGGCGGATTCTGAAGTTTTTCAGTTAGACTGGGGCTCAGGTGATGGCGTAGCTCAATTAACAGTCTCGTGCCTAACAGTTATGAAGTGATTACCTCAGGGGATGGCGGCCATCTTTACTCCATTATAACCAATGGGGAAAAGTCACTTTCAATAGTTTTCAATGGGGAATGGATTTTTCTTTAATAAAGTCAATTTTCAAGATTTTTCATCCCAGTTTTCACAGTTTTGGGCTCCAATCACGGCACACAATACCCGGTATATGGGCTGGCTAGATCCTGTTCGTGACGCCAATTGTGACGCCCAGGAGACCGGGATACCCAGCACCGGACCAATGGAGTCTGTCTCTTGAGGGGGATGTCACGGGTGGCTTGACCCGGTGCTGTAGCCTCAGGCAATGCACAGTGTAAGGGGTATCGTGAGGGAGCAGGCACTTACTTGATCAGCAGCAGGTTCTCTCAGGGGTGATGATCCTGATCCTGGATAGATAGCTATTGTCCAAATGAAAGTCTGAGGCACTGAAACGTTTAACCAGTTTACTTTAACATAAAAGGATTTACAACCAGTCCTGTCACCGGAGTCTGTATGGGAACTCTGAGTTACTTTGACCCTGCCGGGGTCTTCGCCTCTTATTGTGCGCAATTTCTGTGTGGCCCTGCTGCTGTATGTGAACTGGCTGCCGGCCCAATCTGTCCCCTCCGGGTCCTGGTTTGACGGGCAACCCGAGTCCTTTTATCAGCTTACCCCCTCCGGGAGTACCGCTGAACTCTGTGTCTGTTGCTGCGTCCGGCCCTAGTGAAGCTGATATCACCTCACGTTTTTCCGGTTGCTGTATTATATATAATGAATACAGCCACGGATCCGGTATCCGTCTTTGCGCCTGTTCTGGGTAGTGATTAATGCTACCCGGTTCTCACAATGTCCTTTTTCTCTAACCCTCTTCTCCTCAGGCCGGTGATTTAGGCCTGGTAACAGTCACAGGGCTGTTAGATATTCAACTGTATGACCTCTCACTTTCAGCTCCTTGGCCCAACTGCCATTTCTTCTCTCAGACCAGAATGGATCAAGGGGAGTCTCTGGAGCTCCCCCTTCTGGCCGGAGGTGGTAGTGCAGTCTTGCTAATTTAGTATTTGTATTTACTGTCAGTAACTATTTTTGTGGCAAATACCCCTAGGGGTGCCACATAAGCAAGGCCCTGCGCTTAGTAACCCAATGTTTACCCTGGTTACCAGTGAAGACATCGCTGAATCGGCGTCACACACGCCGATTCAGCGATGTCAGCGGGAGATCCAGCGACAAAATAAAGTTTCAGACGATCTGCTATGACGTACGATTCTCAGCGGGGTCCCTGATCGCAGTAGCGTGTCAGACACAGCGAGATCGTAACGATATCGCTGGAACGTCACGGATCGTGCCGTCCTAGCGATCAAAGTGCCACTGTGTGACGGTACCCTAAAGGAGCCTATGTGCCCTGAGCAATCTAATATAGATCGCTCAGTGCAAATATTTACTTTGGTCTGCCTGTGTAAACAGGCATTCAAACAACCGCTGATCAGTAATAGGTTCAGCAGCAGTCGTATGCATCGCCTGTGTGAAAAGATCCTTAAATAATATAGACCAGGCCTTCCCCAAATATGCTTTTGGATTCTGACTCTGCCACAGTCTAGTTATTTTCTTGTTCTGATCCCAGCTAGTTCGGTATCTCTATTTAGCCTGTTTTAACAGTCAGCACCTACTCTGCACATCCAGTGTCAGAAACACTGCAGGGAAGTATAAGTCCCTGTAAGGGAATGTTAAAGGGAACCTATCACCAGAAAAAAACACTATTGCGATATCAATTGCAGCATTTAGAAGGTAAGGAGAGGGAAGGGTTTCCAGATCTATTGGCTATGTTTAGCGAGTTTCCTTTCTCTTTGATAGGTATGTTATCATTATTTTGACAGATTGTTATTGACCGATCATTTTCGAGGGAGATAAGGATCCGACACGCCCATTTTAACACTGCTGAACCTCTTGTTCTCAAAAAGATAAGTGGAGGATTCAGGCCATGGCTTTCTCGTAAAGAACACAGGAGCCCTCAGCAGAGCGAGTGTATGAGGGAGTTGAGTGAGACAGCAGCTGGTCAAACTATCGGCCAATCTAAAAGGTTTAAAGTGAGCCTGTCAGCAGGTTTTTGCTCCCTCATCTGAGAGCAGTGTGTTGTAGGCAAAGAGACCATGAATCCAAAGATGTACACTGGGTACAGAAAGTATTCAGACCTCTTTAAATTTTTTCACTCGTTGTTTCATTGCAGCCATTTGGTAAATTCAAAAAAGTTTTTTTTCTCATTAATGTACACTCTGCACCCCATCTTGACTGAAAAAAACAGAAATGTATTAATTTTTGCAAATTTATAAAAAAAGAAAAACTGAACTATCAGTTGGTCATAAGTATTCAGACCCTTTGCTCAGTATTGGGTAGAAGCACCTTTTGAGCTAGTACAGCCCTGAGTCTTCTTGGGAATGATGCAACAAGTTTTTCACACCTGGATTAGGGGATCCTCTGCCATTCTTCCTTGCAGATCCTCTCCAGTTCCGTCAGGTTGGATGGTGAACGTTGGTGGACAGCCATTTTCAGGTCTCTCCAGAGATGCTCAATTGGGTTTAGGTCAGGTCTCTGGCTGGGCCAGTCAAGAATGGTCACAGAGTTGTTCTGAAGCCACTCCTTTGTTATTTTAGCTGTGTGCTTAGGGTCATTGTTTTGTTGGAATGTGAACCTTCAGCCAAGTCTGAGGTCCAGAGCCCTCTGGAAGAGGATTTCATCCAGGATATCTCTGTACTTGGCCACATTCATGTTTCCATCAATGACATCCAGTCGTCCTGTCCCTGCAGCTGAAAAACACCCCCATAGCATGATGCTGCCACCACCATGTTTAACTGTTGGGATTGTATTGGGCAGGTGATGAGCAGTGCCTGGTTTTCTCCACACATACTGCTTAGAATTATCACCAAAAAGGTCTATTTTTGTCTCATCAGACCAGAGAATCTTATCTCTCATAGTCTGGGAGTCCTTCATGTGTTTTTTAGCAAACTCTGTGCTGGCTATCATATGTCTTGCACTGAGGAGAGGCTTCCGTTGGGCCACTCTGCCATAAAGGCGTGACTGGTGGAGGGCTGCAGTGATAGTTGACTTTGTGGAACTTATCTCCTTACTGCATCTCTGGAACAGCCACAGTGATCTTGGGGTTCTTCTATACCTTTCTCAACAAGACTCTTCTCCCACGACTGCTCAGTTTGGCTGGATGGCCAGGTCTAGGAAGGCTTCTGGTGGTCCCAAACTTCTTCCATTTAAGGATTGTGGAGGCCACTGTGCTCTTAGGAGCCTTGAGTACTGCAGAAATTCTGTTGTAACCTTGGCCAGATCTGTGCCTTGCCACAATTCTGTCTCTGAGCTCCTTGGCCAGTTCCTTTGACCTCATGATTCTCATTTGGTCTGACATGCACTGTGAGCTGTGAGGTCTTATATAGACAGGTGTGCGCCTTTCCAAATCAAGTCTATCAGTTTAATTAAACACAGCTGGACTCTAATGAAGGAGTAGAACCATTTCAAGGAGGATCACAAGGAAATGGACAGCAAGTAACTTAAATATGAGTGTCTGAGCAAAGGGTCTGAATACTTACGACCATGTGATATTTCAGTTTTTATTTTTTATTAAATTTACAAAATGTGCTAAATTTCTGGGGGGTTTTCAGTCAAGATGGGGTGCAGGGTGTACATTAATGTGAAAAAAACTTATTTTGAATTTACCAAATAGCTGCAATGAAACAAAGAGAGAAAAATTGAAAGGGGTCTGAATACTTTCCGTACCCACTGTATCATTTAGTTTAGTGGGTACAGCAGTTCTGACACAATCAGAGCTTTTAGATTTAGCATGAACTGAGGAAGCTTCCCCCCACCCACACCAGGCTCTCTATGTACAGTGTCTATAGACAGTGAGCTACTTATCACAGAAGGGGAGGAGTCAGATGATTGCCTGCCAGTCATCTAGTCAGAGCAATGATAATAACCAGGTGATTAATCCTTCAGTCTAAGTAAACAACAGCACACAGCTTCATAAGTGACACATCATTGAATTCAGTGTTTTAACCCCTACCTCATGTACAATAGTTCTCAGATTACATAGCAAAACCTGTGTGACAGATTCTCTTTAACCCCTTAATCCCATATGACATACTATCCCGTCAAGGTGACCTAAAATTCCTAAATAAACAAAAAAAAATATTGTTCCCATAAATACATTTCTTTATCTAAATGTAAAAAAAGCAATAAAAGTACACATATTCAGTATCGCCGCATCCGTAACGACCCCACCTATAAAACTGTCCTGCTAGTTAACCCCTTCACTGAACGCGGTAAAAAAATAAATAAAAAAAAAGGAGGCCAAACGCTTTATTATCATACCGCCGAACAAAAGGTGGAATAACACGCGATCAAAAAGACGGATATAAATAAGCATGGTACCCCTGAAAACGTCATCTTGTCCCGTAAAAAAACGAGCTGCCATACATCATCATCAGTGAAAAATTAAAAAAGTTATAGTCCTCAGAATAAAGCGATGTAAAAATAATTATTTTTTCTCTAAAATAGTTTTTATCGTATAAAAGCACAAAAAAAATTATATAGATGAGGTATCGCTGTAATCCTACTGACCCAAAGAATAAAACTGCTCTATCAATTTTACCAAATGTGGAATGGTATAAATGACCCCCCCAAAAAAGAAATTCATGAATAGCTGTTTTTTGGTCATTCTGCCTCACAAAAATCAAAATAAAAAGCGATCAAAAAATGTCACGTGCCCGAAAATATTAGCAATAAAAATGTCAACTTGTCCCGCAAAAAACAAGACCTAACATGACCAAAATATGGAAAAATTATAGCTCTCAAAATGTGGAGATGCAAGAACTATTTTTTGCAATAACAGGCGTCTTTTAGTCTGTGACAGCTGTCAATCATAAAAATCCGCTAAAAAACGCTATAAATAGTAAATCAAACCCCCCTTCATCACCTCCTTAGTTAGGTAAAAATAATAAAATTTAAAAAAATTATTTATTTCCATTTTCCCATTAGGGTTAGGGCTAGGGTTATTATTAGGGTTAAGATTAAGGCTAGGGTTAGGGCTAGGGTTAGGGCTACGGTTAGGATTAGGGTTAGGGCTAGGGTTAGGGGTAGGGTTAAGGCTAGGGTTAGGGCTAAAATTAGGGCTAGGGTTAAGGATAGGGCTAGGGTTAGGTCTAGGGTTAGGGTTAGGGCTAGGGTTAGGGCTAGGGTTAGGGCTAGGGTTGGGGCTAGGGTTGGGGTTGGGGTTGGGGCTAGGGTTAGGGTTTCAGTTAGAATTGGGGGTTTCCTGTTATGTTTGCTAATGACAGGTGTTATGAAGGCAATCCAGAAACACAGTGTGCTTAGCGATCAGAGCGCACACAGTGATCTGACAAATACCCAAAAATACAAGAACGAGCTCTGAGACGTGGAAACTCTGTAGACTGCACACCTGATCCTATCCTAAACACAACTAAAAGCGGCTGTGGATTGCGCCTAACAACTACCTAGGCAACTCGGCACAGCCTAAGAAACTAGCTAGCCTGAAGATAGAAAAATAGGCCTGACTTGCCCCAGAGAAATTCCCCAAAGGAAAAGGCAGCCCCCCACATATAATGACTGTGAGTAAGATGAAAAGACAAAACGTAGGGATGAAATAGATTCAGCAAAGTGGGGCCCGATATTCTAGGACAGAGCGAGGACAGTAAAGCGAACTTTGCAGTCTACAAAAAACCCTAAAGCAAAACCACGCAAAGGGGGCAAAAAAAACCCACCGTGCCGAACTAACGGCACGGCGGTACACCCTTTGCGTCTCAGAGCTTCCAGCAAAACAAAAGACAAGCTGGACAGAAAAAAAGCAACAAAAAAGCAAAAAGCACTTAGCTATACAGAGCAGCAGGTCACAGGAACAATCAGGAGAAGCTCAGATCCAACACTGAAACATTGACAAGGAGCAAGGATAGCAGCATCAGGCGGAGTTAAGTAATGAAGCAGTTAACGAGCTCACCAGAACACCTGAGGGAGGAAGCTCAGAAGCTGCAGTACCACTTGTGACCACAGGAGTGAATTCAGCCACAGAATTCACAACAGTACCCCCCCCTTGAGGAGGGGTCACCGAACCCTCACCAGAGCCCCCAGGCCGACCAGGATGAGCCGCATGAAAGGCACGAACAAGATCGGAAGCATGAACATCAGAGGCAAAAACCCAGGAATTATCTTCCTGAGCATAACCCTTCCATTTAACCAGATACTGGAGTTTCCGTCTAGAAACACGAGAATCCAAAATCTTCTCCACAATATACTCCAATTCCCCCTCCACCAAAACCGGGGCAGGAGGCTCAACAGATGGAACCATAGGTGCCACGTATCTCCGCAACAACGACCTATGGAATACATTATGTATGGAAAAGGAGTCTGGGAGGGTCAAACGAAAAGACACAGGATTGAGAACCTCAGAAATCCTATACGGACCAATAAAACGAGGTTTAAATTTAGGAGAGGAAACCTTCATAGGAATATGACGAGAAGATAACCAAACCAGATCCCCAACACGAAGTCGGGGACCCACACGGCGTCTGCGATTAGCGAAAAGTTGAGCTTTCTCCTGGGACAAGATCAAATTGTCCACTACCTGAGTCCAGATCTGCTGCAACCTATCCACCACAGAATCCACACCAGGACAGTCCGAAGACTCAACCTGTCCTGAAGAGAAACGAGGATGGAACCCAGAATTGCAAAAAAATGGAGAAACCAAGGTAGCCGAGCTGGCCCGATTATTAAGGGCGAACTCAGCCAACGGTAAAAAGGACACCCAATCATCCTGGTCTGCAGAAACAAAACATCTCAGATATGTTTCCAAGGTCTGATTGGTTCATTCGGTCTGGCCATTAGTCTGAGGATGGAAAGCCGAGGAAAAGGATAGGTCAATGCCCATCCTACCACAAAAGGCTCGCCAAAACCTTGAAACAAACTGGGAACCTCTGTCAGAAACAATATTCTCAGGAATGCCATGCAACCGAACCACATGCTGAAAGAACAAAGGTACCAAATCAGAGGAGGAAGGCAATTTAGCCAAGGGCACCAGATGGACCATTTTAGAAAAGCGATCACAGACCACCCAAATGACTGACATCTTTTGAGAAACGGGAAGGTCAGAAATGAAATCCATCGAAATATGTGTCCAAGGCCTCTTTGGGACCGGCAAGGGCAAAAGCAACCCACTGGCACGAGAACAGCAGGGCTTAGCCCTAGCACAAATCCCACAGGACTGCACAAAAGTACGTATATCCCGTGACAGAGATGGCCACCAGAAGGATCTAGCCACTAACTCTCTGGTACCAAAGATTCCAGGATGACCAGCCAACACCGAACAATGAAGTTCAGAGATAAGTTTATTAGTCCACCTATCAGGGACGAACAGTTTCTCTGCTGGACAACGATCAGGTTTATTCACCTGAAATTTTTGCAGCACCCGCCGCAAATCAGGGGAGATGGCAGACACAATGACTCCTTCCTTGAGGATACCCGCTGGCTCAGATAAACCCGGAGAGTCGGGCACAAAACTCCTAGACAGAGCATCCGCCTTCACATTTTTAGAGCCCGGAAGGTACGAAATCACAAAGTCGAAGCGGGCAAAAAATAACGACCAACGGGCCTGTCTAGGATTCAAGCGCTTGGCAGACTCGAGATAAGTCAAGTTCTTATGATCAGTCAATACCACCACGCGATGCTTAGCTCCTTCAAGCCAATGACGCCACTCCTCGAATGCCCACTTCATGGCCAGCAACTCTCGATTGCCCACATCATAATTACGCTCAGCGGGCGAAAACTTCCTGGAAAAGAAAGCACATGGTTTCATCACTGAGCAATCAGAACCTCTCTGTGACAAAACCGCCCCTGCTCCAATCTCAGAAGCATCAACCTCGACCTGGAACGGAAGAGAAACATCTGGCTGACACAACACAGGGGCAGAACAAAAACGACGCTTCAACTCCTGAAAAGCTTCCACAGCAGCAGAAGACCAATTAACCAAATCAGCACCCTTCTTGGTCAAATCGGTCAATGGTTTGGCAATGCTAGAAAAATTACAGATGAAGCGACGATAAAAATTAGCAAAGCCCAGGAACTTTTGCAGACTTTTCAGAGATGTCGGCTGAATCCAATCCTGAATGGCTTGGACCTTAACTGGATCCATCTCGATAGTAGAAGGGGTAAAGATGAACCCCAAAAATGAAACTTTCTGCACACCGAAGAGACACTTTGATCCCTTCACAAACAAAGAGTTAGCACGCAGGACCTGAAAAACCATTCTGACCTGCTTCACATGAGACTCCCAATCATCTGAGAAGATCAAAATGTCATCCAAGTAAACAATCAGGAATTTATCCAGATACTCACGGAAGATGTCATGCATAAAAGACTGAAACACAGATGGAGCATTGGCAAGTCCGAACGGCATCACTAGATACTCAAAATGACCCTCGGGCGTATTGAATGCAGTTTTCTATTCATCTCCTTGCCTGATTCTCACCAGATTATACGCACCACGAAGATCTATCTTAGTGAACCAACTAGCCCCCTTAATCCGAGCAAACAAGTCAGATAACAATGGCAAGGGATACTGAAATTTAACAGTGATCTTATTAAGAAGGCGGTAATCAATACACGGTCTCAGCGAACCATCCTTCTTGGCTACAAAGAAGAACCCTGCTCCCAGTGGTGATGACGATGGGCGAATATGTCCCTTCTCCAGGGATTCCTTCACATAACTGCGCATAGCGGCGTGTTCGGGCACGGATAAATTAAATAATCGACCTTTAGGGAATTTACTACCAGGAATCAAATTGATAGCACAATCACAATCCCTATGCGGAGGTAGAGCATCGGACTTGGGCTCTTCAAATACATCCTGATAATCAGACAAGAACTCTGGGACCTCAGAAGGGGTGGATGACGAAATCGACAAAAATGGAACATCACCATGTACCCCCTGACAACCCCAGCTGGATACCGACATGGAATTCCAATCCAATACTGGATTATGGGTTTGTAGCCATGGCAACCCCAACACGACCACATCATGCAGATTATGCAACACCAGAAAGCGAATAACTTCCTGATGTGCAGGAGCCATGCACATGGTCAGCTGGGCCCAGTATTGAGGTTTATTCTTGGCCAAAGGTGTAGCATCAATTCCTCTCAATGGAATAGGACACCGCAAAGGCTCCAAGAAAAACCCACAACGTTTAGCATAATCCAAATCCATCAGATTCAGGGCAGCGCCCGAATCCACAAACGCCATGACAGAAAACGACGACAAAGAGCATATCAAGGTAATGGACAGAAGGAATTTGGACTGTACAGTACCAATGACGGCAGACCTAGCGGACCGCTTAGTGCGCTTAGGACAATCAGAAATAGCATGAGTGGAATCACCACAGTAGAAACACAGACCATTCAGACGTCTGTATTCCTGCCGTTCAACTCTGGTCATAGTCCTATCGCACTGCATAGGCTCAGGTTTAACCTCAGGCAGTACCGCCAAATGGTGCACAGATTTACGCTCGCGCAAGCGTCGACCGATCTGAATGGCCAAAGACAAAGACTCATTCAAACCAGCAGGCATAGGAAATCCCACCATGACATCCTTAAGAGCCTCAGAGAGACCCTTTCTGAACAAAGCTGCCAGCGCAGATTCATTCCACTGAGTGAGTACTGACCATTTCCTAAATTTCTGACAATATACTTCTATATCATCCTGACCCTGGCACAAAGCCAGCAAATTTTTCTCAGCCTGATCCACTGAATTAGGCTCATCGTACAGCAATCCGAGCGCCAGGAAAAACGCATCGACACTACTCAATGCAGGGTCTCCTGGCGCAAGAGAAAATGCCCAGTCTTGAGGGTCGCCGCGCAAAAAAGAAATAATAATCAAAACCTGTTGAATAGGATTACCAGAAGAATGAGGTTTCAAGGCCAGAAATAGCTTACAATTATTTTTGAAACTTAGAAACTTAGTTCTATCTCCAAAAAACAAATCAGGAATAGGAATTCTTGGTTCTAACATAGATTTCTGATCAATAGTATCTTGAATTTTTTGTACATTTATAACAAGATTATCCATTGAAGAGCACAGACCCTGAATATCCATGTCCACACCTGTGTCCAGAATCACCCAAATGTCTAGGGGAAAAAAAAAAGTGAACACAGAGCAGAAAAAAAAAAAAATGATGTCAGAACTTTTTCTTTCCCTCTATTGAGAATCATTAGTTGGGCTCCTTGTACTGTTATGTTTGCTAATGACAGGTGTTATGAAGGCAATCCAGAAACACAGTGTGCTTAGCGATCAGAGCGCACACAGTGATCTGACAAATACCCAAAAATACAAGAACGAGCTCTGAGACGTGGAAACTCTGTAGACTGCACACCTGATCCTATCCTAAACACAACTAAAAGCGGCTGTGGATTGCGCCTAACAACTACCTAGGCAACTCAGCACAGCCTAAGAAACTAGCTAGCCTGAAGATAGAAAAATAGGCCTGACTTGCCCCAGAGAAATTCCCCAAAGGAAAAGGCAGCCCCCCACATATAATGACTGTGAGTAAGATGAAAAGACAAAACGTAGGGATGAAATAGATTCAGCAAAGTGGGGCCCGATATTCTAGGACAGAGCGAGGACAGTAAAGCGAACTTTGCAGTCTACAAAAAACCCTAAAGCAAAACCACGCAAAGGGGGCAAAAAAAAACCACCGTGCCGAACTAACGGCACGGCGGTACACCCTTTGCGTCTCAGAGCTTCCAGCAAAACAAAAGACAAGCTGGACAGAAAAAAAGCAACAAAAAAGCAAAAAGCACTTAGCTATACAGAGCAGCAGGTCACAGGAACAATCAGGAGAAGCTCAGATCCAACACTGAAACATTGACAAGGAGCAAGGATAGCAGCATCAGGCGGAGTTAAGTAATGAAGCAGTTAACGAGCTCACCAGAACACCTGAGGGAGGAAGCTCAGAAGCTGCAGTACCACTTGTGACCACAGGAGTGAATTCAGCCACAGAATTCACAACAGTTTCCACTGTTTAGGCACATCAGGGGCTCTCCAAATGCGACATGGTGTCCGATCTCAGTTCCCGCCAATTCTGCATTGAAAAAGTAAAACAGTGCTCCTTCCCTTCCAAGCTCTCCAGTGTGCCCAAACAGGGGTTTACCCCAACATATGGGGTATCAGCATCCTCAGGACAAATTGGACAACAACTTTTGGGGTCCAATTTCTCTTGTTACCCTTGGGAAAATAAAAATTTGGGGGGCTAAAAAAACATTTTTGTGGGAAAAAAATGATTTTTTATTTTCATGGCTCTGCGTTATAAACTGTAGTGAAACACTTGGGGGTTCAAAGTTCTCACAACACATCTAGATAAGTTCCTTGGGGGGTCTGGTTTCCAATATGGGGTCAGTTGTGGGAGGTTTCTAATGTTTAGTTACATCAGGGGCTCTGCAAATGCAATGTGACGCCTGCAGACCAATCCATCTAAGTCTGCATTCCAAATGGCGCTCCTTCCCTTCCGAGCTCTGCCATGCGCCCAAATGGTGGTTCCCCCCACATATGGGGTATCAGCGTACTCAGGACAAATTGGACAACAACTTTTAGGGTCCAATTTCTCCTGTTACCCTTGGGAAAATACAAAACTGGGGGCTAAAAAA
The DNA here is from genome assembly GCF_032444005.1 of Ranitomeya imitator. Taxonomy (NCBI): domain Eukaryota; kingdom Metazoa; phylum Chordata; class Amphibia; order Anura; family Dendrobatidae; genus Ranitomeya; species Ranitomeya imitator. The sequence continues at coordinate 740,729,245 of NC_091284.1, forward strand.
TAATTTTTGTGGAAAAAAAATAATTTTTGTGGAAAAAAAATAATTTTTATTTTCAAGGCTCTGCGTTATAAACTGTAAGGAAACACTTGGGAGTTCAAAGCTCTCACAACACATCTAGATAAGTTCCTTAGGGGGTCTACTTTCCAAAATTGTGTCACTTTTGGGGGTTTCAATGTTTAGGCACATCAGTGGCTCTCCAAACGCAACATGGCGTTCCATCTCAATTCCAGTCAATTTTGCATTGAAAAGTAAACGCGCTCCTTCCCTTCCGAGCTCTACCATACGCCCAAACAGTGGTTTACCCCCACATATGGGGTATCAGCGTATTCAGGACAAATTGTACAACATCTTTTGGGGTCCAATTTCTTCCCTTACCCTTGGGAAAATAAAAAATTGGGGGAGAAAAGATCATTTTTGTGAAAAAATATGATCTTTTATTTTTACGGATCTGCATTATAAACTTCTGTGAAGCACTTGGTGGGTCAAAGTGCTCACCACACATCTAGATAAGTTCCTTAGGGGTCTACTTTCCAAAATGGTGTTACTTGTGGGGGGTTTCAATGTTTAGGCACATCAGTGGCTCCTCAAATGCAACATGGCGTCCCATCTCAATTCCTGTCAATTTTGCATTGAAAAGACAAACGGCGCTCCTTCCCTTCTGAGCTCTGCCATGCGTCCAAACAGTGGTTTATCCCCACATATAGGTTATCAACGTACTCAGGAAAAATTGCAGAACAACATTTGGGGTCCAATTTCTTCTCTTACCCTTGGGAAAATAAAAAATTGGGGGCAAAAAGATCATTTTTGTGAAAAAAATGATTTTTTATTTTTACGCCTCTACATTATAAACTTCTATAAAGCACTTGGTGGGTCAAAGTGCTCACCACACATCTAGATAAGTACCTTAGGGGGTCTACTTTCCAAAATGGTGTCACTTGTGGGGGGTTTCAATGTTTAGGCACATCAGTGGCTCTCCAAACGCAACATGGCATCCCATCTCAATTCCAGTCAATCTTGCATTGAAAAGTCAAATAGCGCTCCTTCTCTTCCGAGCTCTGCCATGCGTCCAAACAGTGGTTTACCCCCACATATGGGGTATCGGTGTACTCCGGTCAAGTTGTACAACAACTTTTCGGGTCCATTTTCTCCTGAAGTAAATTTTGTGTGAAAAAAAAAGTTAAATGTTCATTTTTATTTAAGCATTCCAAAAATGCTTGTGAAACACCTGAAGGGTTAATAAACTTCTTGAATGTGGTTTTGAGCACCTTGAGGGGTGCAGTTTTTAGAATGGTGTCACACTTGGTTATTTTCTATCATATAGACCCCTCAAAATGACTTCAAATGAGATGTGGTCCCTAAAAAAAATGGTGTTGTAAAAATGAGAAATTGCTGGTCAACTTTTAACCCTTATAACTCCCTAACAAAAAAAAGTTGGTTCCAAAATTGTGCTGATGTAAAGTAGACATGTGGAAAATGTTACTTATTTAGTATTTTGTGTGACATATCTCTGTGATTTAACCCCTTCATGACCCAGCCTATTTTGACCTTAAAGACCTTGCCGTTTTTTGCAATTCTGACCAGTGTCCCTTTATGAGGTAATAACTCAGGAACGCTTCAACGGATCGTAGCGGTTCTGAGATTGTTTTTTCGTGACATATTGGGCTTCATGTTAGTGGTAAACTTAGGTCAATAAATTATGCGTTTATTTGTGATAAAAACGGAAATTTGGCGAAAATTTTGAAAATTTCGCAATTTTCACATTTTGAATTTTTATTCTGTTAAACCAGAGAGTTATGTGACACAAAATAGTTAATAAATAACATTTCCCACATGTATACTTTACATCAGCACAATTTTGGAAACAAAATTTTTTTTTGCTAGGAAGTTATAAGGGTTAAAATTTGACCAGCGATTTCTCATTTTTACAACGAAATTTACAAAACCATTTTTTTTAGGGACCACCTCACATTTGAAGTCAGTTTACGGGGTCTATATGGCTTAAAATACCCAGAAGTGACACCATTCTAAAAACTGCACCCCTCAAGGTGCACAAAACCACATTCAAGAAGTTTATTAACATTTAACTTTTTAGTCACAAAAATTATCTTTTAGCAACAATTTCTTTGATTTCACAATGGTAAAAGGAGAAACTGAACCACGAAAGTTGTTGTCCAATTTGTCCTGAGTACGCTGATACCTCATATGTGGGGGTAAACCACTGTTTGGGCGCACGGCAGGGCTTGGAAGGGAAGGAGCGCCATTTGACTTTTTGAATGAAAAATTGGCTCCACTCTTTAGCGGACACCATGTCACGTTTGGAGAGCCCCCGTGTGCCTAAAAATTGGAGCTCCCCCACAAGTGACCCCATTTTGGAAACTAGACACCCCAAGGAACTTATCTAGATGCATAGTGAGCACTTTGAACCCCCAGGTGCTTCACAAATTGATCCGTAAAAATGAAAAAGTACTTTTTTTTCACAAAAAAATTATTTTAGCCTCATTTTTTTCATTTTCACATGGGTAACAGGATAAAATGGATCCTAACATTTGTTGGGCAATTTCTCCTGAGTACACCGATACCTCACATGTGGGGGTAAACCACTGTTTGGGCACATGGTAAGGCTCGGAAGGGAAGGAGCGTCATTTGACTTTTTGAATGAAAAATTATCTCCATCGTTAGCGGACACCATGTCGCGTTTGGAGAGCCCCTGTGTGCCTAAACATTGGAGCTCCCCCACAAGTGACCCCATTTTGGAAACTAGACCCCCAAGGAACTTATCTAGATGCCTAGTGAGCACTTTAAACCCTCAGGTGCTTCACAAATTGATCTGTAAAAATGAAAAAGTACTTTTTTTTCACAAAAAATTTCTTTTCGCCTCAATTTTTTCATTTTCACATGGGCAAAAGGATAAAATGGATCCTAAAATTTGTTGGGCAATTTCTCCCGAGTACGCCGATACTTTATATGTGGGGGTAAACCACTGTTTGGGCACACGTCGGGGCTCGGAAGTGAAGTAGTGACTTTTGAAATGCAGATGGAATGGTCTGCGGGTGTCACGTTGCGTTTGCAGAGCCCCTGGTGTGCCTAAACAGTAGAAACCCCCACAAGTGACCCATTTTAGAAACTAGACCCCCCAAGGAACTTATCTAGATATGTGGTGAGCACTTTGAACCCCCAAGTGCTTCACAGACGTTTACAACGCAGAGCCGTGAAAATAAAAAATCATTTTTCTTTCCTCAAAAATGATGTTTTAGCAAACATTTTTTTATTTTCACAAGGGTAACAGGAGAAATTGGACCCCAGTAATTGTTGCGCAGTTTATCTTGAGTATGCTGGTACCCCATATGTGGGGGTAAACCACTGTTTGGGCACACGTCGGGGCTCGGAAGTGAGGGAGCACCATTTGACTTTTTGAATACAAGATTGGCTGGAATCAATGGTAGCGCCATTTTGCGTTTGGAGACCCCCTGATGTGCCTAAACAGTGGAAACCCCTCAATTCTACCTCCAACACTAACCCCAACACACCCCTAACCCTAATCCCAACTGTAGCCATAACCCTAATCACAACCCTAACCCCAACACACCCCTAACCACAACCCTAACCCCAACACACCCCTAACCCTAACCACAACCCTAATTCCAACCCTAACCCTAAGGTTATGTGCCCACGTTGCGGATTCGTGTGAGATTTTTCAGCATCATTTTTGAAAAATCCGCGGGTAAAAGGCACTGCGTTTTACCTGCGGATTTACTGTGGATTTCCAGTGTTTTTTGTGCGGATTTCACCTGCGGATTCCTATTGAGGAACAGGTGTAAAACGCCGCGGAATCCGCACAAAGAATTGACATGCTGCGGAAAATACAACGCAGCGTTTCCGCGTGGTATTTTCCGCACCATGGGCACAGCGGATTTGGTTTCCCATAGGTATACTTGGTACTGTAAACCTGATGGAACACTGCTGCGGATCCGCAGCCAAATCTGCACCGTGTGCACATAGCCTAATTCTAAAGGTATGTGCACACGCTGCGGAAAACTTCCCATGAGTTTACAGTTCAATGTAAACCTATGGAAAACAAAAATCGCTATACACATGCTGCGGAAAAACTGCACGGAAACGCAGCGGTTTACATTCTGCAGCATGTCGCTTCTTTCTGCGGATTCCGCAGCGGTTTTACAACTGCTCCAATAGAAAATCGCAGTTGTAAATCCGCAGTGAAATGCGCAGAAAAACCGTGGTAAATCTGCCATAAATCCGCAGTGGTTTAGCACTGCGGATTTATCAAATCCGCAGCGGAAAAATCCGCAGAGGACCAGAATACGTGTGCACATACCGAAACCCTAACCCTACCCCTAACCCTAACCCTACCCCTAACCCTACCCCTAACCATACCCCTAACCCTACCCCTACCCCTAACCCTACCCCTAACCCTAACCCTACCCCTAACCCTACCCCTAACCCTAACCCTAACCCTACCCCTAACCCTAACCCTACCCCTAACCCTAACCCTACCCCTAACCCTACCCCTAACCCTAATTCTTACCCCAATCTTAGTGGAAGAAAAAAAAAATCTTTATTTTATTATTGTCCCTACCTATGCGGGTGACAAAGGGGGGGGGGGTCATTCAGTATTTTTTTTATTTTGATCACTGCGATAGGTTTTATCGCAGTGATCAAAATGCACTTGAAACGAATCTGCCGGCCGGCAGATTCGGCGGGCGCACTGCGCATGCGCCCGCCATTTTGGAAGATGGCGGCACCCAGGAAAGAAGACCACGGACCACGGGAGGCCTGGTAAGTATGATGGGGTGGGGGGGAGCACGGGGGGGTGGATCGGAGCACGGGGGGTGCATTGGAGCATCGGGGGTGGATCGGACTGCAGGGGGGGTGGATCGGACTGCAGGGGGGGTGGATCGGAGTGCAGGGCGGGTGGTTGGAGCACGGGGGGGTGATTGGAGCACAGGGGTGAGCGGACAAGAGCACGGGGGGGAGCGGACAGGAGGACGGAGGGGAGCGGAGCCGTGTAAAGGAGAGATCGGGGGGCTGGGGGATGATCGGTGGGGTGGGGTGGGGGCACATCAATATTTCCAGCCATGGCCGATGATATTGCAGCATCGGCCATGGCTGGATTGTAATATTTCACCAGTTATAATAGGTGAAATATTACAAATCGCTCTGATTGGCAGTTTCACTTTCAACAGCCAATCAGAGCGATCGTAGCCACGGGGGGGGTGAAGCCACCCCCCCTGGGCTAAACTACCACTCCCCCTGTCCCTGCAGATCGGGTGAAATGGGAGTTAACCCTTTCACCCGATCTGCAGGGACGCGATCATTCTGTGACACAGCATATGCGTCACAGGTCGGATTGGCACCGACTTTCATGACGCATACGCTGTGTCACAGGTCGGGAAGGGGTTAAGGGCATAACAATTCAAAGTTTGAAAATTGCTACATTTTCAACAAATTCCGTTTTTTTTTCACAAATAAACGCAAATCTTAGGGTGGTTTCACATTTGCGTTTTTTTTTTGCGTTTTTGCGGTAAAAAAGCAAAAAAAAGGAATTCGTTTTTTTCCCTATACTTAACATTAAAAACGCATGCGTTTTTTTGCATGCGTTTTGACATGTTTTTGCAACGCATGCATTTTTTCTCTGCATGCGTTTTGTTGCAGAAATGCAACATGTAGTAATTTTAGCGGCGTTTAGCGGCGTTTTTTTCGCGGTAAAAAAACCTATTGATGTCTATGTAAACGCATGCGTTTTAAGCACATGCGTTTGCATGCGTTTTTATAGAAAAACACAAGAATACACACTTATAAGCCATCCCCCAACCCTAACCCTAACCCTAAAACACAAACTCTAACCCAAACTGTAACACAAACTGTAACACAAACTGTAACACTAACTCTAACACAAACTCTAACACAAACTGTAACACAAACTGTAACACAAACTCTAACCCTAACCCTAACCCTAGGGATCCTAACCCTAACACAAACCCTAACCCTAACCCTAAAACACAAACTGTAACACAAACTCTAACACAAACTGTAACACAAACTCTAACCCTAACCCTAGGGATCCTAACCCTAACCCTAGCCCTAACCCTAGCCCTAACCCTAGGGATCCTAACCCTAACCCTAACACAAACCCTAACCCTAAAACACAAACTGTAACATAAACTGTAACACAAACTGTAACACAAACTCTAACACAAACTCTTACACAAACTGTAACACAAACTCTAACCCTAACCCTAACCCTAGGGATCCTTACCCTAACCCTAGCCCTAACCCTAGGGATCCTAACCCTAACCCTAACACAAACCCTAACCCTAAAACACAAACTGTAACACAAACTGTAACACAAACTGTAACACAAACTGTAACACAAACCCTAACCCTAACCCTAAGGATCCTAACCCTAACCCTAGCCCTAACCCTAACCATAGGGATCCTAACCCTAACACAAACTCTAACCTTAACCCTAGGGATCCTAACCCTAACCCTAACACAAACCCTAACCCTAACCCTAAAACACAAACTGTAACACAAACTGTAACACAAACTGTAACACAAAGTCTAACACAAACTCTAACACAAACTCTAACACAAACTCTAACCCTAGCCCTAACCCTAGGGATCATAACCCTAACCCTAGCCCTAACCCTAGCCCTAACCCTAGGGATCCTAACCCTAACCCTAACACAAACCCTAACCCTAACCCTAAAACACAAACTGTAACACAAACTGTAACATAAACTGTAACACAAACTGTAACATAAACTCTAACACAAACTCTAACACAAACTCTAACACAAACCCTAACCCTAGGGATCCTAACCCTAACCCTAGCCCTAACCCTAGGGATCCTAACCCTAACACAAACCCTAACCCTAACCCTAAAACACAAACTGTAACACAAACTGTAACACAAACTGTAACACAAACTGTAACACAAACTCTCACACAAACCCTAACCCAAACTGTAACCCTAACCCTAGCCCTAACCCTAACCCTAGCCCTAACCCTAGGGATCCTAACCCTAACCCTTTGGGTTAGGGTTAGGATCCCTAGGGTTAGGGCTAGGGTTACGGTTAGAGTTAGGGTTTGTGTTAGGGTTAGGGTTTGTGTTAGGGTTAGGATCCCTAGGGTTAGGGTTCGTGTTAGGGTTAGGGTTTGTGTTAGGGTTAGAGTTTGTGTTAGGGTTAGGATCCCTAGGGTTAGGGTTAGGGTTTGTGTTAGGGTTAGGGTTAGAGTTTGTGTTAGGGTTAGGGTTAGGATCCCTAGGGTTAGGGTTAGGGTTTGTGTTAGGGTTAGGATCCCTAGGGTTAGGGTTTGTGTTAGGGTTAGGGTTTGTGTTAGGGTTAGGATCCCTAGGGTTAGGGTTTGTGTTAGGGTTTGAGTTAGGGCTAGGGTTTGTGTTAGGGTTAGGATCCCTAGGATTAGGGTTTGTGTTAGGGTTAGGGTTTGTGTTAGGGTTAGGGTTAGGATCCCTAGGGTTAGGGTTAGGGTTTGTGTTAGGGTTAGGGTTTGTGTTAGGGTTAGAGTTTGTGTTAGGGTTAGGATCCCTAGGGTTAGGGTTAGAGTTTGTGTTAGGGTTAGGATCCCTAGGGTTAGGGTTAGGGTTTGTGTTGGGGTTAGGATCCCTAGGGTTAGGGTTTGTGTTAGGGTTTGTGTTAGGGTTAGGATCCCTAGGGTTAGGGTTTGTGTTAGGGTTAGGGTTTGTGTTAGGGTTTGTGTTAGGGTTAGGATCCCTAGGGTTAGGGTTTGTGTTAGGGTTAGGGTTTGTGTTAGGGTTAGGATCCCTAGGGTTAGGGTTTGTGTTAGGGTTAGGGTTTGTGTTAGGGTTAGGGTTAGGATCCCTAGGGTTAGGGTTAGGGTTTGTGTTAGGGTTAGGATCCCTAGGGTTAGGGTTTGTGTTAGGGTTAGGGTTAGAGTTTGTGTTAGGGTTAGTATCCCTAGGGTTACTAGGGATCCTAACCCTAACCCTAAGTATTTATGTTTATAGTGGGTTTTCTAGTTGATTTTGATGATTGGCAGCTGTCACACACTTCTCATTATGCGTTTCAAAAATGCAAACGCAGGGAAACGCGTTTAAACGCGTTTTTGCATCAAATGCGTTTGCGTTAAAAACGCTGCGTTTTAAAACGCAAGTGTGAAACCAGCCTTATCGAAGAAATTTTACCACTATCATGAAGTACAATATGTCACAAGAAAACAATGTCTGAATCATCAGGATCCGTTGAAGCGTTCCAGAGTTATAACCTCATAAAGGGACAGTGGTCAGAATTGTAAAAATTGGCCTGGTCATTAACGTGCAAACCATCCTTGGGGCTTAAGGGGTTAAGGGAGCATGCAGAGGTAGCTGTCAATCATCGCCCACTGGATCTGAGTGTGCAAAAAGAGCAGAAATTTAATTTAATAAAATACAAGTTTTACTGAGTTGTTTCCCACAAAACTATGTATCAATCTGTTCAGCTCTTCCTTCTCAATAACACGCGACTTGCAGACTGCACTGCATTTCCAAGCTGACAGGTGCCCTTTTTACTAAGTTAAGGTCCCCATACACAGTAGACCATAGTCAGTCGAATCCATCAATACTGGTGTAATGTGTATGGGGTCCATCAACTCTGCCCAAACAGATAAGGTCAGGGGAAAGAAAGCTTAGTCCTTTTGGATTTTCAACAGCCAATCATTTTGTTCTTCAGGAGATAATCCTCTGCCAGGGGAGTCTGACAGCGCCTCTCTCATAGAGAACACAGGAGCGCTCAGCTAAGCTGCAGGTCCCTGAATGAAGGAGTAGGAGGATTCGCTGTGGGACCAAGAACCACTCTAATGTGAATGGGGGCGTTTAGATCTCCTGGCAACTTCTATGTGGTTATAGGCTACATTTTAATTAACCTCTTTTCAGAGATATGACCTTAATAGGGAAAGATTTAGGGAGTACAAGATTCCCATCGACAAGTTCTTGTGATAACCGCCAGTTGAACCGACATTTTAAGATGATGAGGAGTAACCGCTTATCTTGCCATATCTTTACAGTTGAATGCTCACTAGTTTATTCTTACTACCGGACTTTGCTCTTTCCCCCACCACATCTGAGTCATTACCCGCCCTGCGGATTCTTACACTAGCCTCTCCAGTCATTGCATCAGACTTTATAAATAACTACAGCATACTCATGCATTTAACTTGCATTGCAGCAATGACATCATGCATTTAATTTCAGAACTCAGGTAATAGGGACTTTTTATCTCCAGCAAGGAAATCCGGTGAAGCGAAGATTGTGCTGATTCGGATTTATGGTTAATTGTGAACAGCTCAGAATATTTACAATAATTTATACCTGTATAGAAACAGTGTAATCAAGCATATATGCACACATTTGTATCAGATCTACGCAGAAGGTCATTTTTACAGATGATCCTAAAATTGGGATCAGACTTTTTATGCAGCACAAAATCACATTGTGGATGAAAGAAATGTTACTAAAAAGAGCTTTAAAAACTACTAGGAAAACATATGGCTTTTTAATGTTGCCATTTATAACAAATCCAAACAAATATGTAATGCTGACTTATTTGAGCTACCACGATGAGCTGCTGACTTCAGTTTTTCCCAAAGAATTCTCATATCACTGGTGATCTAGGAGCCAGAGTCAAGAACGTCAGTCACTTACAATTGACTTCATCTGCTAACAGCCACGGAAAGCGCCTAGCTCGTCCAAACTCGCAATCTTCAGGAACGCGCCGTTCCGTAGCAAACAGGACACGCAGAAGCAGTGCGCTCCTGAAGAAGCAAGTGAAGATTCCTTTAACCCTGCTGTTGTCTTCGGTCTGGGGAGACTGATTTTGAACTTTGGTATTTTTTGGGGTGTTCAAGATGCGGTTCTGAAACTTGTGGTTGATTGACTTAAATGAGGATGGGTCGGTCGGCCACGGGTTTCAGAGCCGCATCTTGAATATTTAAAAGAATATTGAAGTTCAAGGTCGGTCGTTTTTGACCGAAGGCAACAGCAGGGTTAAAGAGGTAATTTACATAAAGTGATAAAAGATGATTTCTCAACAACATAGCATCTGATAACAGACACACAGGTAGGATGTTTTTCAGCAGCCTATAACCTATATGCCCAGCTTAATAGTTTAGATAGGTCAAATGTGGTGACAGATTCTCCTCTTTAGACCTCGCGTACTCTGTAGTGTACAACGGTTTTTCTATTATAAGACTTCTGGGTATGAGGAGGTTTAAATAGAAAACCTAATGAATTTGGAAGGTGGGGATGGATATCTAAGGTTGTGATAATAGGATCTTCTTAAGGGCTCATTCACACGTCCAGTTCGTACAAGAAAAGAGGACCGATTATTCTAATCAGACTGATCAGAGTTTGATCAGAGTGTGGCACGAGTCTCATCCGTTTTTCTCATACATGGGGAAATTTTAAAAAAAAGTTTCCCCACCTTCTCCATTTTGACAGTGAAAATCGGACCCACTCAAATGAAATCCTAGTGCGGTCCAATATTTTCACAAGCCCATTGACTTGCATTGCCAATTTGAATCCATCACTCAGATTAAAATCGGACATATCTGCAATATTTTACTCCGACCTCTTAGTCCAAGGAAAAAAATCAGACATGGGCAAAGCCCAATTTAATATAATACAGTAGTTTACAAGCGGATAGCACTCATATGCGAAAATCGAACGTGTGAATAAGGTATTATTCTACTTTTTACACCAAAGTTTTTGAGACAGTTGAATTTGCTAGTATTATGAATCTTTTAGGAGACCACTGATGAGCCAACCCTCTGATATGTCCGCTGACCAGCCTCTCTAAATTATACAATCACGCACTGAGCAAATGAAAACCACTAGTATGGCAAGCTGCTGGCGGAATAATAATAATACAGAAGTGTAGGATGGCAGTAACAATGGTATTATTAAAGGGGTGGTCTCATCCCACACAACCCCTTTAATGGGTAACTCTCCCTTTTATTAAAAATAATCTCAGGGAGATCAGTATCCAGCCTGTATACTGGAATGGCTCATTTACATATAAGATAAATGTGGACTTCCCTGGAATAAGACATCGGATCACAGAATTAAAGGTATCATTTTATTCAGCTTCCTATGGCCTGCAAGCCCATATAGACGGCTTAGGAGGGTTGAACCTACTGACAGATTACCTTTAAGGAGCCCTTCATGCGTTCAGCATACAAACCATTCAGTATCTGGACAATGAGCATCTCGGTACCCGGTGGCCAGCGGTAATGCCAATGTCCAAGTAAATTCATGGTTCAGGTATCTAAATAATATTCATAGTGGTCCTGTGTTCTGCTTCACGTAATGGGTTGTCCAATGTCAACTCCAGCTCTACGGGCCTCAGTGAATAGGCAGCTAACACTAGTATAGTCGAAAAACTCATTCAATCAATCTGAAATTAAAAGCCCCAGAATTTTAGCAACTTTAAGTTGAGACAACAATGACTGTAGCATCTAATAGGTAAATGGCCAAGATCAGAGTTATCTCCAATCTTCTTCAGCTTTCACTGATAGCTTTGGTGTCCATATCATCACTATTCAATACATAAATAACACTGGTAGCAGGAGATTAAAGGGAACGTTTCAGCAGTTTTGAAGGCTCACAATTGCCAACAGACTCTTTATTGTCATGAAATATGTTTATGAGAGTAGAAAAATATTTAGAATTCAGAGTCCTCAGTGGTTGATACCTTTTAATAGCTAACTGAAAAGATGGTAACAAATTGCAAGCTTTAGAGACTACATACGTCTCTTCATCAGGCTAAGACTAAAAGAAATTCTGAAGAATCACATATTTATGCACAAAATAGCACAGGAAAAAAAAGGGGGAAAACCATGGATAAGACAGGTGGCATGAAGCAGAATTACCATGAGTGATAAACAGTTATGTTCATAAATATTGGGCCAGCTCTTAGATAAGGATTGTTTTATTGTCCTCTGATTAGGGTCTCTGTTGTGATGACCCCTCATAGTCTGAGGGGCAAGTTCCTTAGTTGATGTAAAAAGACATATATCCATGCGACACATTCAGTTCTGCATTAAGACTGTCAAAGGTCTTCATCAGTTTATATTCCCAGACTCTTCTGTCTCTCTGAGATTTGAAGCTACCTTTTAACACAAGTAATTTCATGTCCATAATGTTATGATTTGGGAGACAAAAATGTATTGCCACAGGTAGATCCATTCTTTTTTCTCTTATTGTGTGGCGGTGAGAATTCATTCTTGTTCTAAGCTTTTGTCCTGTCTTCCCCACATACAGACCCCCAGTTGGACATTTAGTACAAATAATTAGGTACACCACATTAGAACGTACACACGTTTATGAGAGTAGTAACTATTTTTCTGGCTCCAAATCCCATTTCACTACACTCTTCCCACGTAGCCGCCACTCTGGCAGCTTTTTCTTAACAACGTCATTCAGGTTAATATACAGTAAACTCTTAAGCTTCTTCTAGTAGTAGTTACATGCAGACACAAGATTATTAACTCCATGGCCATATGAAGACAAGCGGGGAATTTGTAGCTTTGGAACAAAAAAAAAGATCTGAAGTATATTAGGATGACTCCTGTCAAGTGCATACTTTAGAAAAAAAAAAGAAATCGTGATAAAAAGTAGGTTTTCATTTTAACCAGGTCTATTCGGGCCTTAAAGGATAAAAGCACCTCTGAGAACATTTTTTATTCACTTAAATGAGTGCAACGTTTGGCTAAATACATTTTGTGATATGTTTTCATTTGTCTTCTACAGCCTCTATGGATCACAGTACATAGCAAACTGCTGAATGTTTGGGGTGTCTAGGACTTTTCTATTGAAGGCCTATTCTTAGGAGAGGACATCAATATCTGATTAGTGGATGTGTGTCATCCAGAACCCCACCGATCAACTGCTGGCGATGGTCAGATGTGCTGAGTTGAGCACAGCTCTGTCAACTACATATTGGCTGTGGCCAGGTACTGCACATGTGTCCTTTATTGATTAGAATAGGGGGTGGATGTGTAGTACCTGGCCGCCGTCACTGTTCCATTGATGGAGCTGTGCTGGCAAACTCTACAACTTAGCACATCCCACCGCTATTGGCACTGGGAACAGCTGATCGGTGGAGTCCCATGTGTCGCACAGATATTGATGACCTACCCGAAGGATAGGCCATCAATATAAAAGTTATGGACAACCCCTTTATCAGTGCCTATGACAGTAAGTTCATTTGAATGGCAGGGTGTACATTCCAAAAATAGAGAAAGGAAAGATGCAAGAAACAGGGATCACCATAAAATACGATACTTTATTAATACACACCAATAGATGTGTTTCTGTATTTGTGTGTATTAATAAAGTATCATATTTTATGGTGAACCCTGTTTTTTGCATTTTTCTTTTCTCAGTTTTTATACTGTTTTTTTTTTTGTACATGCTACAGGATGATTGAACCCTCACACTTGGTGCCCAGGAATATTCTTGTGAAACTCTTAAGCTAATTTTTGCCTACATTGTTTACCTTGCAAAAAGCATTGACATTACTTTTTAGACAATCAAAATATTACGTTTCCTTCCGTTATACATAACCTAGAATCAAACATAGTGAAACTCTCCAAAAGGCCACCTCTAACTCTTCCCAGACTTCCTGAGACTTTTAGTTCCGTGAATGTTTTACCTGTTGTGTTCCCCCTTATTTCCTCGTTTTATTCTAAGCTCTTGTGAGCAGGGTTCTCGCGCCTCTCCGGTTTACAAGTTTCCTCGGAATTGTAAAGTGCTATGAAATATTTTGCCAATATATAATCAAGAGTTATTGTTATTTTTACAACATGTATTATGTGATACAGAGGAAAGAAAAACAGACAAAAAAAAGTTCAATATTGTCTAAATATTAATAATTGAATATTTTCGGTTATCCTCCATTTATGCCTTCGCCGGGAGTGCTATATAAATATAAATAACGCATGAATACTTTTGGCTGACTGCTGCAACTCTCTTTTGGCCAGGACCTTGAAATAAGAGGAGGGATAAAATTATGGATACTGACAAACTAATACTAGTCTGAAAGACCACTTGCCTAGAAAGCTGCAACACCCAATGCAGCCGCTACTGTATGTACAAACACACATGCTGCAAATATTAATAATCTTATTGAAACATGTTGATGATACACCTTTCATATAAAAGAAAGAAACAGATACATAAATAATACATAGATACAGACAAACAGCCATGGATACATGCTGTACATAAGATATATGACAGTAGCATGTTCATAGCATGACTTTATGGTAAATACAAATATTCTTACTTTGGTCACATGGTATTGGCGTGTGCTTACTATGTGGCGTCTGCCTTGTAAACTTATTTGTAAATGTCAAGTGCCTAATTCATAGATACAGGTAGATATTTTATACTTGCATTATATAGCTTGATTGTCTCCAAAACTCTTATACTTTATTTATCATACACAAATAATATTAACCACACAACAAATAACACTTCACAACTTTATTCAGGCTAATATATATATATATATATATATATATATAATATTTTTTTTTTTTTTTGGATGCTATTCGCCTATTCAAGTTGATGAAAGCGAAAAAAAAAATGAATCCTATTTGGATCACAGCATCTGATTGTTATGGATAATCGTTAGGAAACTCTACTTGTTCTTGGAAATGTTAACAACTGCTACATTAAAAAAATGGATTCCATACAGTTTGCATGATGATGACGGCAGATGAAAAGTTCTCCCTTTTTCTGGATGAATTTTTATACACTTTAGCCATATACATACATATGAAAGAAAGTACTGACACAGCGTCGGAAAATAATTCATGATAAGAAATTCGTGCCATTAATATATGGAATAGAAATGAAACATTTGAAACAAATCATTATAAATCATTCCACTTTTTTTTCTATAACTTTAATCACTTTATTCTTGCTTTTTAATTATAAAACTATTGTATCGTATGTGACTATGTATCTGTTCCCTTAATTTAACACACAATGTAAATAAATGTATCAGAAAAATATGTATTCTTTATTCTGTTTATCATTTGCTGAGCTATTATTAGATTATTAGTTATCTTCTAACAAATTCCTTACAACCTCACAATCGATGCCTATATACATTCAAAAAATATATTCATCCTCTGTTAAACCTAAAAACTACAACTACAGAGAGAATGCACAGATATGTTTCTATAAACATATGGAAGAAAATATATATATATATACATATTTCTATATGTTTATATAAACATATCTGTACATTCTCTCTGTATTTGTATAGTATATATGCACATGCTTATTTTTTTTCTTTCATATAGTTCATAAAACATATCCTGTAAATGTCCAGTTTAATTTCAGTCTTGGATAATACAGATAATTCTGCAACAAAAAAATTCTCAATTTGTGCTTCAAAATTGTAATATACTCCTCTGCCTTTTATATATTTGTGAAGGGCAATATTAAAAAAAAAATCTGAATATCATAATAATAATCCATTTTATTGTATTTATATGATTACATTACTTTACTGTATTTCCTAACTGTTGATTAAATAAAGTTAATTTTATTTTGAATAGTAATATTATGAATATTATACATTTAATTGTTAATAAAACAGATTTTATTAAGTGAAACATTTAACTGGTTCTTACAAATTTGAAATAAAATTTGACTGTATGTTTGTGATGAAGCAGTTGCGGAAAAATGAATTAACGTGATCTTAAAATTATATTAGAAAACACTAAATGTATGTGAGTAGTACAATGTGTTCAGAACAAAATGGATCAAATGTAGCAAGAAAAGAATCCATGTGCTCGTTATCTGCACAATAGACATGCATTCCTTTTCACCCAGTGCAAAGGTTTTTGTTGGGATGTCTGATCACTTTGTCTTGTCTTGTCATTGGCACTTTAAACACAAAGAGTATTAAAGCCCTGAACACAAAAAATCAATGTAAAGGCAAATTACTTCACCTCCAGTATTAGTAAGCAAGAAATATGTCAGAGATGGATAACAGACAATAGAAAAGTGATCATTGACCAACGTCTTTACTTCATGCTATAATTTACAACATAGGCAAAAAGTCAAGCGTTATAGAATAAAATGAAACAGGTTCACCTATCACTTCATTCATTCTCATTCATTTTAATATTCTTCAGAAATTTTACAAAATAAATTATCCTTGGTAAAAAAATAAATAAATCTGATTCTAATAAATTCTTTCTAATATAAAATATTAGAAAAAATATTGTCAGTGCTTTTAAAGAACAAATTAATATTATTTTAATTATTCTTATTAGCAATAACTAAGTTATTTAAGATATATAAATTGATTAGATAGATAGATAGATAGATAGATAGATAGATAGATAGATGATAGATAGATAGATAATTCCTAAATCTATCTATCTATTGACAAATAAGTATATAACTAAAGCTAATACTTATTCTTTAATATAAAGGAAAAAAATAAATAAATAATGATGATAATATAAAATGTTTGGTATATAATTTACTAGTATATTATACTTGTAATATATGTAATATGTATATGTAATATGTTTGGTATATATTATACTAGTATATAATACTTGTAATATATGTAATATGTATATGTAATATGTTTGGTATATATTATACTAGTATATTATACTTGTAATATATGTAATATGTATATGTAATATGTTTGGTATATATTATACTAGTATATTATACTTGTAATATATGCAATATGTATATGTAATATGTTTGGTACATATTATACTAGTATATTATACTTGTAATATATGTAATATGTATATGTAATATGTTTGGTATATATTATACTAGTATATTATACTTGTAATATATGTAATATGTATATGTAATATGTTTGGTATATATTATACTAGTATATTATACTTGTAATATATGTAATATGTATATGTAATATGTTTGGTATATATTATACTAGTATATTATACTTGTAATATATGCAATATGTATATGTAATATGTTTGGTACATATTATACTAGTATATTATACTTGTAATATATGTAATATGTATATGTAATATGTTTGGTATATATTATACTAGTATATTATACTTGTAATATATGTAATATGTATATGTAATATGTTTGGTATATATTATACTAGTATATTATACTTGTAATATATGTAATATGCAATATGTATATGTAATATGTTTGGTACATATTATACTAGTATATTATACTTGTAATATATGTAATATGTATATGTAATATGTTTGGTATATATTATACTAGTATATTATACTTGTAATATATGTAATATGTATATGTAATATGTTTGGTATATATTATACTAGTATATTATACTTGTAATATATGTAATATGTATATGTAATATGTTTGGTATATATTATACTAGTATATTATACTTGTAATATATGTAATATGTATATGTAATATGTTTGGTATATATTATACTAGTATATTATACTTGTAATATATGTAATATGTATATGTAATATGTTTGGTATATATTATACTAGTATATTATACTTGTAATATATGTAATATGTATATGTAATATGTTTGGTATATATTATACTAGTATATTATACTTGTAATATACTGAACTATATTACAAGTATAATATATTAGTGGCATTCCTTGTACTTTATGCCAATTGCACATTACACAGGTTATATTATACATGACATTATTTAATTTAAAGTAACAAATAATTGATGGATCACAAAATAAATGTTAATAGATAAATAACATCTGTAAATAAGCAAAAAAAAACAAGCTGGAATTCTACTCAAGTCTCTACTTTTCTTCCTTTTCATGCATGTCAGCGTTATTTAATCAGAACACATAGAACACATAGAACACATAGAACAACCTAATGTGAAATAGTAACCCACAGTGATCCTTGGAAAAATGTTGTACCTTATTAATCATAATTTATTTTTATCCTTAACCTTTGCAGTTTCCCTATGAAATTTCAATGAAGATTCTTGGGGGGGGGGGAATTTAGAATAGAACGTTTTTAATAATCAATGAATTCTATAATGATCTTTTGAGAAGTATGATACTATTGGAAGTTATAGACAAGCAACAGAATGAGCTGTGCTAAATGAGTAACTGACTCCTGCTTTATCCACTTCTCTATCTGCTTTATAAAGTGGAATATATATATCTATATATATCTATATATATATAGATATATATAGATATATATCTATATATATATTTACAGGTGCTTCTATATCTTTCTGGGATCCTGAAGATTGTATACTTGTCACTAATACTTTTCATGTCCCTCTGGATACATAGCAGCAGACACAAGCACAGTGTGTATTGTGGGGTATATATTTTACAATTCTTATTACCTCCACATTTCTTCCTTCAGTGCTTCCTTGCTGTGCTGAGGACTTGGCAGAAGGCAGCAAATCTTTCTTTTCTCCTCCTTCTCCGATCCCAGCAGTGGTGATCATCATCATCATGTATTCTGCTCCATCCCAATCCACAGCTCAGATCCTGCACATATTCAGAAAGGCAGAACTCTGGGCACTGGGATCTGGGCTGATATTAGCTCATCAGATGGATTTATAAAGCTGCATCAGACTGTTGCACTGACTCATTCCAGGACTTAGTGGATGAATTGAGTCTCTGTGAATCATCATCATGGATACTGGGGACTGCACTGAGAGTACAGCCTTTATTACCAGGTTCATTTTATTACTGTAGTATAATAACCCACAGACAAGCAAAAAAAGTAAGACAAAAATAGATCATTATTATCATCATAAATAATAATAGTATTGTTAATAAAATATGTATTAGTATTTTAATAATAACAACAACAGGGGTTATACTAAGTGATGCCTGCATGTAATTGTTCTTCATGACATGGGACACTAGTTTCCCCAGAGAATGGCTGACTTTCCCTTGCCAAGTCTTTGGACACTATGAGCATTTATACATGTGAGAAGCATTATTGTGCTGCCAGTCATGAATAGTCCATTACTCTCCACTGCAGATGACTGAGAATTGCAGCCTGACAATACAAGTGTCACATTCTGCCTGCAGCCACATTACACATTTCCATCACACTCATGTCTGTGGCATTAGACTATAGGTGGCTGAAGCTGGTGATAATAAATCTATAATAATAAATATAATATAGGAGAGATTATGGACCCCTAATATATGCAGCCATGTTGATGAGATGTCTGGATTCTGCATTATCCCTGCTTAGAAGCTTGTAGAAGTGTAAGGAGATCACAGCTGGTGCCTGTCATGTAGGGTTATAAAGACGAGAGCAAGCCTTAGGCTATGTGCACACGTTGCGGATTAGGCTTAGGAATTTCTGGTGCGGATTCTGCCTCTCCTGGCAGAAAACGCACCTGCGGATTTGTCGCGGGTTTTGTGCGGTTCCGCAGCGTTTCTTGTGCGTTTTTGCTGCGGTTTTCTTTTGGATTTGCTGCGTTTTTTACCCCTGCGGTTTTCTATAATGGAATGGGTACAAAAACGCAGCAGAATCACAAAAAAAGAAGTGACATGCTACTTCTTTTAGGCTAAGTTCACACTTTGCGGATTCCACTGCGGATTTTTCCGCAGTGGAATTCCAAAATCCGCAGTGAAAACCCGTTGCGGTTTTTTCTGCGGATTTATCGCGGTTTTTACTGTGGATTCTTGTGCAGATTTTCATCTGCAGTTTCCTATTGGAGCAGGTGAAAATCCACAGAAAAGAAGTGACATGCTGCGGAATGTAATCCGCAGCGTTTCCGCGCGTTTTTTTCCGGAGCATGTGCACAGAGTTTTTTGTTTCCCATAGGTTTACATTGTACTGTAAACTCATGGGAAACTGCTGCAGATCCGCAGCGGTCAAATCCGCTGCGGATCCCGAGCAAAATCCGCAAAGTGTGAACATAGCCTTAAACCGCAGCGTTTCCGCAGCGGATTTTCCACAAAGTGTGCACAACATTTTTTTTTTCTCATTGATTTACATTGTACTGTAAATCAATTGCGGATCTGCAGCGTTTCTGCACCGCAAAAAAATGCTGCGGATCCTCATAGAATCTGCAACGTGTGCACATAGCCTTAGAGTGTCTGCAATATACAGTGTATGTACTGAGCTGCACTAAATACATCTATCCTGGTGAAACACTGCACATTGTTCTCAAAGCTCTATACCCCTGGATGTAACCCCCTTCTCATGTACAGCACCATGGAATTAATCGTGCTATATAAATAATAATAATAATAATAATAATAAGCCTTGATACATGGTAGAATGACATAATGATGCTATGGATCACTTGTGTGCAATGTTTCCTCTCTTCTTTTGTATTTATTTATTATTTACACATTCTAATTGTATTCTGTTTGGGATATTCTTTGCCAAGTGGAGCGAATAGTAAGCGGTGAAAGAGAGATGAATAAAGGAGAACATGAAGGATAGAAATGGAAAGAAAAAAAAAACTAAGGGGGAGAGAGAAGGAGGGACACTGGAGGGGGAAGGAATGGAGCAGAGGGGGCGAACAGTGAGGAAGGAGGAGAGCCCAATCTAAGGAGTCAGTGCTGGAGAGTGTGAGGACAGGACAGGGAGGATGGCACAAAACTCCCAGAAATAAGAGGAGTGTTGGAAACTGATGGGTAGAAAGGAAGAAGAGGAGAGGAGTGTCAATAAAAGACAAGAAGATAAAAGGGATGAGTGGGAGTTAAAAAAGAAGGCAAGAATGAGTGAGAATGATAGAATGTGAGAAGGAATGAGTGAGAATGATAGGATGTGAGAAGGAATGAGTGAGAATGATAGGATGTGAGAAGGAATGAGTGAGAATGATAGGATGTGAGAAGGAATGAGTGAGAATGATAGGATGTGAGAAGGAATGAGTGAGAATGATAGGATGTCAGAAGGAATGAGTGAGAATGATAGAATGTGAGAAGGAATGAGTGAGAATGATAGGATGTGAGAAGGAATGAGTGAGAATGATAGAATGTGAGAAGGAATGAGTGAGAATGATAGGATGTGAGAAGGAATGAGTGGGAATAATAGGATGTGAGAAGGAATGAGTGAGAATGATAGGATGTGAGAAGGAATGAGTGAGAATGATAGAATGTGAGAAGGAATGAGTGAGAATGATAGGATGTGAGAAGGAATGAGTGAGAATGATAGAATGTGAGAAGGAATGAGTGAGAATGATAGGATGTGAGAAGGAATGAGTGAGAATGATAGGATGTGAGAAGGAATGAGTGAGAATGATAGAATGTGAGAAGGAATGAGTGAGAATGATAGGATGTGAGAAGGAATGAGTGAGAATGTTAGAATGTGAGAAGGAATGAGTGAGAATGATAGAATGTGAGAAGGAATGAGTGAGAATGATAGAATGTGAGAAGGAATGAGTGAGAATGATAGAATGTGAGAAGGAATGAGTGAGAATGATAGAATGTGAGAAGGAATGAGTGGGAATGATTGGATGTGAGAAGGAATGAGTGAGAATGATAGAATGTGAGAAGGAATGAGTGGGAATGATAGAATGTCAGAAGGAATGAGTGAGAATGATAGGATGTGAGAAGGAATGAGTGAGAATGATAGAATGTGAGAAGGAATGAGTGAGAATGATAGGATGTGAGAAGGAATGAGTGGGAATAATAGGATGTGAGAAGGAATGAGTGAGAATGATAGGATGTGAGAAGGAATGAGTGAGGATGATAGAATGTGAGAAGGAATGAGTGAGAATGATAGGATGTGAGAAGGAATGAGTGAGAATGATAGAATGTGAGAAGGAATGAGTGAGAATGATGGAATGTGAGAAGGAATGAGTGAGAATGATAGAATGTGAGAAGGAATGAGTGGGAATGATAGAATGTGAGAAGGAATGAGTGAGAATGATAGGATGTGAGAAGGAATGAGTGAGAATGATAGAATGTGAGAAGGAATGAGTGAGAATGATAGAATGTGAGAAGGAATGAGAGAGAATGATAGAATGTGAGAAGGAATGAGTGAGAATGATAGAATGTGAGAAGGAATGAGTGGGAATGATTGGATGTGAGAAGGAATGAGTGAGAATGATAGAATGTGAGAAGGAATGAGTGAGAATGATAGGATGTGAGAAGGAATGAGTGAGAATGATAGGATGTGAGAAGGAATGAGTGAGAATGATAGGATGTGAGAAGGAATGAGTGAGAATGATAGGATGTGAGAAGGAATGAGTGAGAATGATAGGATGTGAGAAGGAATGAGTGAGAATGATAGAATGTGAGAAGGAATGAGTGAGAATGATAGGATGTGAGAAGGAATGAGTGAGAATGATAGGATGTGAGAAGGAATGAGTGAGAATGATAGAATGTGAGAAGGAATGAGTGAGAATGATAGAATGTGAGAAGGAATGAGTGAGAATGATAGGATGTGAGAAGGAATGAGTGGGAATGATTGGATGTGAGAAGGAATGAGTGAGAATGATAGAATGTGAGAAGGAATGAGTGAGAATGATAGGATGTGAGAAGGAATGAGTGAGAATGATAGGATGTGAGAAGGAATGAGTGAGAATGATAGAATGTGAGAAGGAATGAGTGAGAATGATAGAATGTGAGAAGGAATGAGTGAGAATGATAGGATGTGAGAAGGAATGAGTGAGAATGATAGGATGTGAGAAGGAATGAGTGAGAATGATAGAATGTGAGAAGGAATGAGTGAGAATGATAGAATGTGAGAAGGAATGAGTGAGAATGATAGAATGTGAGAAGGAATGAGTGAGAATGATAGAATGTGAGAAGGAATGAGTGGGAATGATTGGATGTGAGAAGGAATGAGTGAGAATGATAGAATGTGAGAAGGAATGAGTGGGAATGATAGAATGTCAGAAGGAATGAGTGAGAATGATAGGATGTGAGAAGGAATGAGTGAGAATGATAGAATGTGAGAAGGAATGAGAGAGAATGATAGAATGTGAGAAGGAATGAGTGAGAATGATAGAATGTGAGAAGGAATGAGTGAGAATGATAGGATGTGAGAAGGAATGAGTGAGAATGATAGAATGTGAGAAGGAATGAGTGAGAATGATAGAATGTGAGAAGGAATGAGAGAGAATGATAGAATGTGAGAAGGAATGAGTGAGAATGATAGAATGTGAGAAGGAATGAGTGGGAATGATTGGATGTGAGAAGGAATGAGTGAGAATGATAGAATGTGGGAAGGAATGAGTGAGAATGATAGGATGTGAGAAGGAATGAGTGAGAATGATAGGCTGTGAGAAGGAATGAGTGAGAATGATAGGATGTGAGAAGGAATGAGTGAGAATGATAGGATGTGAGAAGGAATGAGTGAGAATGATAGGATGTGAGAAGGAATGAGTGAGGATGATAGAATGTGAGAAGGAATGAGTGAGAATGATAGGATGTGAGAAGGAATGAGTGAGAATGATAGAATGTGAGAAGGAATGAGTGAGAATGATGGAATGTGAGAAGGAATGAGTGAGAATGATAGAATGTGAGAAGGAATGAGTGGGAATGATAGAATGTGAGAAGGAATGAGTGAGAATGATAGGATGTGAGAAGGAATGAGTGAGAATGATAGAATGTGAGAAGGAATGAGTGAGAATGATAGAATGTGAGAAGGAATGAGAGAGAATGATAGAATGTGAGAAGGAATGAGTGAGAATGATAGAATGTGAGAAGGAATGAGTGGGAATGATTGGATGTGAGAAAGAATGAGTGAGAATGATAGGATGTGAGAAGGAATGAGTGAGAATGATAGAATGTGAGAAGGAATGAGTGAGAATGATAGAATGTGAGAAGGAATGAGTGAGAATGATAGAATGTGAGAAGGAATGAGTGGGAATGATTGGATGTGAGAAGGAATGAGTGAGAATGATAGAATGTGAGAAGGAATGAGTGAGAATGATAGGATGTGAGAAGGAATGAGTGAGAATGATAGGATGTGAGAAGGAATGAGTGAGAATGATAGGATGTGAGAAGGAATGAGTGAGAATGATAGGATGTGAGAAGGAATGAGTGAGAATGATAGAATGTGAGAAGGAATGAGTGAGAATGATAGGATGTGAGAAGGAATGAGTGAGAATGATAGAATGTGAGAAGGAATGAGTGAGAATGATAGGATGTGAGAAGGAATGAGTGAGAATGATAGGATGTGAGAAGGAATGAGTGGGAATGATTGGATGTGAGAAGGAATGAGTGAGAATGATAGAATGTGAGAAGGAATGAGTGAGAATGATAGAATGTGAGAAGGAATGAGTGAGAATTATAGAATGTGAGAAGGAATGAGTGAGAATGATAGGATGTGAGAAGGAATGAGTGAGAATGATAGAATGTGAGAAGGAATGAGTGAGAATTATAGAATGTGAGAAGGAATGAGTGAGAATGATAGAATGTGAGAAGGAATGAGTGAGAATGATAGGATGTGAGAAGGAATGAGTGAGAATGATAGGATGTGAGAAGGAATGAGTGAGAATGATAGAATGTGAGAAGGAATGAGTGAGAATGATAGAATTTGAGAAGGAATGAGTCAGAATGATAGGATGTGAGAAGGAATGAGTGAGAATGAATGATACAGGATGAAGATACCATGAGGCTCCTACCCAGAGGATGACGAAGAGGCAATAGCAATTTATAATGGTGGGAAGGGATAAAAGAATGAGGAACAGCATAACAAACAAGCTATTTAAGTAAAGAAATGGAAGAAATTGAAGTGAATGAGAGACAATATGTGAAAGGGAAAATAATGGGAAAAAAAAGAAAGCATAGAATATAGCAGAGAGAAATAGAAAATATGACCAAGTTTTAGGTGAAATCTGGTAATAACCTTGGTATCAACAGTGGCAAGGAGAGGAAGAGACAAGGAAATAGACAAGGACTAGGAATAAACAACAACAAAAACAAGATGATAGTTGAAAAAAAAGGAAAGGGAAGGAAATGGTGAATTGGAACTACAAAGAGACTGTGTGTAAAGGTCCAGGAGTGTGTTGTGCTTGTCAGGGTCTGCTGTTGAGGGAATGATGCAGACACTACAGTGGAGGCATGGTGATTGTGGTCAGCCAGCTCAGGGCCCAGGATTTCTACTCCAGACTCCTCTCTGGTGACAATAGCTTTACTGGAAGCAGATCAAACCTCTCACAACACTGTGTATTGTTCAGTCCCCCAGCAACAATAAGGATTTTTTTATTTATTTCTATCTGCAAGTTTATGATCAGAACATATCTGATATCATTCCTATGGAAATCATTTATTCTAAAAAGGACTGCGAGTAGAAGTCAGTGTAATATTGTATCAGATCACTTTATATTGCATCTGTCGTCAGATCTTGCAATTCTATCTGTATATATAATTAAATAAATCCTAAAGCCCTGGTGAGGCTGTTGTACTTACTTGATATAATTCTTTTGCAAAGTCGTCATGCCTGATATGAAACTGACCATTTTAATATCACAATGTTAAAGCTATTCTGACACGGCTGTCTACAGTAAGTACACCAGCATTATCAGGTCTAAGAGATAATGCATTCATGTTTGTTTTGTGAAATCTTTTGACAGATCCACTTTAATGTAGCTGCCGTTACTGGCATCTGGACAAACATCACAGTGAGTGGCATTTTGTGGGTATTATAAATGCACTAGATGGCAGCCCGATTCTAAAGAATCGGGAGTCTAGAATCCATATATACTTTATTTATTCAAATGTAAGAATAATACAATTAATAAATAATAGTAAGAAAGAACAAAAAATGGCTGCACTTACCAGCTCTTGACAATTCTTGTTATTTAAGAAATTGCTGGGCAATAATGGACAATGTCCTTATGTGGCAAATAATAGAGCAATATACCCAATGTGGCAAAGAAGAGGTTAATAAACGGCAGTCTCTCAGTATAACAGTCAGTGAATAATAGGCAGTATATGGAGAAAACACCAAACAAAAGTTCAAAATTGGTGTGAAAATGTCACTGAACCACTTCACAACTAAATATATATAG
Source organism: Ranitomeya imitator (assembly GCF_032444005.1). Lineage (NCBI taxonomy): Eukaryota > Metazoa > Chordata > Amphibia > Anura > Dendrobatidae > Ranitomeya > Ranitomeya imitator. Next base: position 740,755,240 of record NC_091284.1, read on the forward strand.
TTTTGGTAAATGGTATTATCATTTTTTTGACGAAATTCGGCAGGAGCTTGAAGAGCAACGTCACTGGGCCCGCCTCCACGCAGTAGAAACTTGCTGTGAGGTAAAAATTCAAAAATCACACCAAAATGGCGGGTGGAGTGTGTCACAGTACGGCACGTTTCTGATTGGTCGCTCGCAGCAGGCGGCAACCAATCAGACACTGGACACTGTTGACGTCACTTATCTCCGGACATTAGCTCCGGACATTAGCTCCGGACATTAGCTCCGGACATTATCTCCGGACATTAGCTCCGGACAGGAAGTTGGCACAAATTGCAGGAAGTAGTATTCTAGGCAATTATATATTAGATAAGTGTATAAATGTAAAGAAAAAAAATACTGAAAGCAGCAATTGCTGCCCAACATGATGACATAATCTAAAGCTCTATCATACCCGTTGGCAGTTCCTTGTGTCCTCAGAATGGATGACCGGTCTTTGAACTGGATCAGGAACAAGTCATCAGCAGGAAGGGTGGAGGGAGAAGGGGCAGGAACTGATGAGATAAGTACATCATTAATGGATTGGGTCCATGTAAGGTTTATTGACAGCGCCTCTAAAGCCCATGTATGCATTGATTGAATGTAATGATACCAGTCACTGCTGTCATTGCTCACTTTGGGTAAATGGCCCGAAGTATCAAACACTAAAACCAGAATAACAATTGTCATTATTGAAACTGACCATTCATACACATACATTATCATTCTCGTTTTTCTGATATTGTTCAAATAACATGAACCTACTTTGCAATAATATCAAGCATTTTTGCAACAGTTTGCTCCCCATAGAAGGTAATGGGATCCGGATCCATCAATGTATGCATCCCTTTATATTTGTCACAAAATATGTGTGAAACCATTATAAGAAGCGACGCTATAGTGAGCTGGCTTTAGATGTAATCCTCAGCACTACTGTCTATGGCCTGCAAACAAATAAAGTGCAACAAAGTACCGGATGTTGGTCTTATTGTCATTATTATCACCTGGAGGTACAAGAAACAATGTGACGGTGGGACCAAACCCTCCAGGTAATGTATTGTTACCAAATCCCATAGTGTAAGTAATATCCGAAATCTCATAATATATAACTATGGTATTAAAAGACCTAGAATGTTTTTACAGGTGGTTGTCCGGTCTGGTCTTAGGTACAAGTCTGCAGTGACTCTATGTGACTGCAGACATGTGAATCTTTACATTTTGCTATGAGGATTCTTTGGTGCTAGTGGTGATTTGCACACATCCAGCCACATTCCGACTAGACGTTTCCAGCCTCGCTCTATACACTTGCATTGAGGGAGGCCGCACACGTCTAGTCGACACGTGACTGCTTATATGCCACTTACATACTTGTAGTCACACGCTCTCCTCTCTTGGAGCTGGCACCGGAGAATCTTCACAGTGTACAGTGCGCGCCATCTGAGGATTCACAAGTCTGCAGTCACATAGAATGACTGCAGACTTGTAGTCTAAGGCCTAACAATCCATTTAACCATGAATTCTGTGCACTGAAAATACAGTATCATGCTCGTGTGCCTCATAGTCACTTATACACAACTTCTCAGCTTTACATGTAACAACTGCACAACTGCAATTAACAGTTTTATGTTACATCTGGAAATGTCTGGAAGAAATAAATACTACCCGTCAATAAAAAATGCTGTAGTCAACTGCAATTAGGCCAAGAGCCTCGGTCACAGATTTTGTTATATTTCACAGGAAAAAATAAATAAAAAAACAGGTTGCATTATTCTTTCTATTAAAATGATGGGACACCAAAACTGAACCCAACAAGCCTCCTTATAAGTCAATGGGAGTTCATAGGGCTCCATTGGTGTCTGTCGTGTGATGGATCCAGCACTCCATCATTTTACATGTTCTGCTCCTATTATGGAACAGAAATATAAAAATGACAAAGCAGATGTAAACTCAGCTTACGGCCTCATTCAGACTTCTGATTTTTACACACGAGTTATATCCGTTTACCCATCATAGTCTATAGTTTTAGATTCAAGTCACAGATCAAAATTACCCATAGAAGTCTATGGATCCATGAAAATCATGGACAGCACACGAATGCCACAGTGTCGATTTTTTTCTTTATATATCACCATCATACACCTGTTGAGATATGGTTAATCCATTCTAGTATTCAGGAGATCTATTATGATCCCTACCATTGCTCATTTGGTTATATGATGACATTTGTTGATACTATATATACTTGCTACTCTAGATATGGGATTGTTATGTCTGCCCAATGAAAACCTAGGATAGGATTAAGTGTGTCAGTATTTACTGCTTGATTTATATTCCCTTTTTATGTCTAGCATATTCCATTGCCAATTGGTATTACACGTAAAATTCTAGCTGATAATATACATAGAATATAAAGTATTTGTTATTTATGTGATTAATCTTATGGGTGGGTCATTTGACTCTGTCTATATAGCACCCTATTTTTCATAAATCACTTTGTTCTACACCAGCAGTAAAATAATATCATTATTTTTGTCAGGGTACAGCAGCGTCCCCTGAGAGGCACTCTGTTATATACTTATTTATTGTTATTATTATTATTATCAATAAATAATTATTTTTAATTCATGATGATCTCTTCTTTACTTTGGACAGTAATTAATAGCCAAATTATGGGTTGAATAACTTATTAAAGTAGCAGCCAAGTTGATGATATTTTACCACATGTCGTCCACACACTGCAGGTGTTCACAGCAGATTAGACATTACCCAATGCATCAATGTTGCAGAATAAAATCTGCAAAAGTAAATTTGAACTTGTGAACGTACCCTTAAAGAATAGCTCACCTAAGACTCATTAAAACTATTTCTAGACAGAATTCTCAATACAGTCCCCAAAACTATTTGTGGGTGATATATCAGCTGAAGACAATGCTGTTTTTCCATAACCATATCTAATTATGAATCCAGAGATAGATGTAAACATCTAATGGCTGCATAAACTAATGGCTCGATATAAATATAACCACGTCCTCAGCCATGACTACGAACGTGCTTTTGGGACATCTTGAAAATTAACTTTAAGGACAATCTTCCATACGTCTTATGCTCAATCCAACAGGCCCAAAAATGATAAACTTTCCTATTTAGGGTGAGTTCACATATGTCAGACGTGTTGCCGAAATCTCTGCATCTGTAACATTTATGTGTATGAGGTTTGCAAAATCCATGTGCTTGCCACCAAAATAAAAGATCTTCGGCCACGTCTTTTTACATGATGACCCACCCTTTACACAAACCATGCCCCTTTGTGAAATTAACTGCAGAAAGTGTAAAAAATACAAAAGAAATGTGACATAAGACATGTAACAGTTTTGGGTGCAAATAGCACCTCCTTACCGACCAAAATCTCACTCTACCCCTCCACCCGACCTATCCATCAATGTCAATGGCTGCTCACTTTCCCCAGTCCCGCATGCTCGGTGCCTCGGGGTGATCCTCGACTCTGTCATCTCTTTCAAGCCACATATCCAAGCCCTTGCCTCATCCTGCCGACTCCAACTCAAAAACATTTTCCAGATCCGTGCATTCCTTGAGCAAGAAACTGCACGCCCTCATCATCTCCCACCACGACTACTGCAACCTTCTACTCTCTGACCTCCCCTCTAGCAATCTTGCACCACTCCAATCTATCCTAAACTCTGCTGCCCGACTAATCCACCTGTCTCCCTGTTGTTCCCCAGCCTCTCCCCTTTGCCAAGCCCTTCACTGGCTTCCTATTGTCCAGAGGCTCCAGTTCAAAACCCTAACTATGACATACAAAGCCATCCACAACCTATCTCCTCCATACATCTGTGATATGGTCTCCCGGTACTTACCTACACGCAACCTTCGATCCTCTCAAGATCCCCTTCTCTACTCCCCTCTTATCTCTTATTCCCACAACTGCATACAATACTTCTCCCGTGCTTCCCCCATACTCTGGAACTCTCTACCAAAATACATCGGACTTTCGCCTACCACGGAAACCTTCAAAAGGAATTTCAGACCCAACTCTTCCGACAAGCCTACAATCTGCAGTGGTCCTCAGTCTACTGATCCACCGCACAACCTGCTCTACCCTCACCTAGTGTATCCTCACCATCCCCTGTAGACTGTGAGCCCTCGCGGGTCCTCTCTCCTTCTGTACTTGTGTGTGCCTTGAATTGATCATGTTTATTGTACTTGTCTATGTATGCCCCTTTTTCCACATGTAAAGCGCCATAGAATAAATGGCACTATAAAAATGAATAATAATAATAATTCAGGTATATTCTGCCATGTGCACACAATCAGTGTTTGGTGAGGTTATTCCCCCTGCATTTGTAAGCCAAAACCATGAGTGGGTGAAAAATACAGAAGTGGTGACGTGTTTCTAATATATTTTTCCTCTGATTGTTCCTCTCCTGGTTTTGGCTTACAAATACTGATGTAAAATACTGACCAACTACTGAATGTGTGAATGTGGCCTTATTGGTCTAAGTTCCTATTCAACTTTAAGATCTTTCCTTGTTGTCGGACAATATAGAAACCATTTTGTTGATACGAAATTTGATGAATCTGTATAAGGTAACACATATTAGCATGGGGTCCAGGTTATTAAACTTACAGAATAGGGTAGACTGGATAAAATTGCGTTCACAAATAATGATTAACCCTGTACAGTTTTTCAGCCTCTGAATGTCAGCACGTTTGTTTCCATTCCTTCAGCGCAAGAACAGATTTAAACAGCATAAACACAAGCTTTATATGAAACAATAAAGTTTTTGTTATACGGAGATTAGGAATTTAATAAAATAAAAAACTTGTATAATTTTAATGTCACACATACAGGTACCTGGGAAGTTGACATTTCCTTAAAAATATTCCAAAAAAGTATTATTTTGGCTATGAAAGAGCACTATTCTTCTACAGTACTTCCCACCAGATCTTTAATGTGTGTTTGGTGGGGGGATGTGCTCACCCAAACAGTTGTTTTTAAATCTCAGGACTACAGTGTGATACAAGATCTTGCCATATTTCCATTTTTTTTTTTTTGGGGGGGGGGGAGTGTGGTGCTACCTAGACAACTACTACTTCATGACCACTTAGAAAACTACGAGTTCATGACTGCCTAAAGCAGTACTAGTTCATGACTGCCCAGAGCAGTACTAGTTCATGACTGCCTAGAGCATTACTAGTTCATAACTGCCTAGAACATTACTAGTTCATGGTTATCTGCCTTCAGCAGTACTAGTTCATGACTGCCTAGAGCATTGCTAGTTCATGACTGCCTAGAGCATTACTAGTTCATAACTGCCTAGAACATTACTAGTTCATGGTTATCTGCCTTCAGCAGTACTAGTTCATGACTGCCTAGAGCATTGCTAGTTCATGACTGCCTAGAACATTACTAGTTCATGACTGCCTAGAACATTACTAGTTCATGACTGCCTAGAGCATTACTAGTTCATAACTGCCTAGAACATTACTAGTTCATGGTTATCTGCCTTCAGCAGTACTAGTTCATGACTGCCTAGAGCATTGCTAGTTCATGACTGCCTAGAACATTACTAGTTCATGACTGCCTAGAACATTACTAGTTCATGACTGTCTAGAGCATTACTAGTTCATGACTGCCTAGAACATTACTAGTTCATGACTGTCTAGCGCAGTACTAGTTCATGACTGCTTAGAGCATTACTAGTTCATGACTGCCTAGAACATTACTAGTTCATGACTGCCTAGAGCATTACTAGTTCATGACTGCCTAGAGCATTACTAGTTCATGACTGCCTAGAACATTACTAGTTCATGACTGTCTAGCGCAGTACTAGTTCATGACTGCCTAGAGCATTGCTAGTTCATGACTGCCTAGAACATTACTAGTTCATGACTGCCTAGAGCATTACTAGTTCATGACTGCCTAGAGCATTACTAGTTCATGACTGCCTAGAACATTACTAGTTCATGACTGTCTAGCGCAGTACTAGTTCATGACTGCTTAGAGCATTACTAGTTCATGACTGCCTAGAACATTACTAGTTCATGACTGCCTAGAGTATTACTAGTTCATGACTGGCTAGAGCATTACTAGTTCATGAATGCCTAGAGCATTACAAGTTTATGACTGCCTAGAGCATTACTAGTTCATCATTGCCTAGAGCATTACTAGTTCATGGCTACCTAGAGCATTACTAGTTCATGACTGCCTAGAACATTACTAGTTCATGACTACATAGAGCAATACTAGTTCATGACTGCCTAGAGCATTACTAGTTCATGACTGCCTAGAGCATTACTAGTTCATGACTGCCTAGAGCATTACTAGTGCATGACTGCCTAGAGCATTACTAGTTCATGACTGCCAAGAGCATTACTAGTTCATGACTGCCTAGAGCATTACTAGTTCATGACAGACTGCCTAGAGCATTATTAGTTCATGACTGCCTAGAATATTACTAGTTCATGACTGCCAAGAGGATTAATAGTTCATGACTACATAGACCATTACTAGTTCATGACTGCCTAGATCATTACTAGTTCATGACTGCCTACAGCAGTACTAATTCATGACTGCCGAGAGCACTACTAGTTCATGACTGCCTAGAGCATTACTAGTTTATGACTGCGTAGAACATTACTAGGTAATTGCTACCTAGAGCATTACTAGTTCATGACTGCCTAGAACATTACTTGTTCATGACTACATAGAGCAATACTAGTTCATGACTGCCTAGAGCATTACTAGTTCATGACTGCTTAGAGCATTGCTAGTTTATGACTGCCTAGAGCATTACTAGTTCATGACTGCCTAGAGCATTACTAGTGCATGACTGCCTAGAGCATTACTAGTTCATGACTGCCTAGAGAAGTATTAGTTCATGACTGCCAAGAGCATTACTAGTTCATGACTGCCTACAGCATTACTAGTTCATGACTGACTGCCTAGAACATTACTAGTTCATGACTGCCTAGAATATTACTAGTTCATGACTGCTTAGAGCATTACTAGTTCATGACTGCCTAGAGCAGTACTAGTTCATGACTGCGTAGAGCACTACTGGTTCATGACTACCTAGAACATTACTAGTTCATGACTACCTAGAGCAGTACTAATTCATGACGGCCTAAAACATTACAAGTTCGTGACTGCCTAGAGCAGTACAAGTCCATGACTGCCTAGCGAACTACTAGTTCATGACTGCCTAGAACATTACTAGTTCATGACTGCCTAGAATATTACTAGTTCATGACTGCCTAGAGCATTACTAGTTCATGACTGCCCAGAGCATTACTGATTCATGACTGCCTAGAACATTACTAGTTCATGACTGCCTAGAGCATTACTAGTTCATGACTACATAGAGCATTACTAGTTCATGACTGCCTAGAGCATTACTAATTCATGACGGCCTAAAACATTACTAGCTCGTGACTGCCTAGAGCAGTACAAGTCCATGACTGCCTAGCAAATTACTAGTTCATGACTGCCTAGAACATTACTAGTTCATGACTGCCTAGAATATTACTAGTTCATGACTGCCTAGAGCATTACTAGTTCATGACTGCCCAGAGCATTACTGATTCATGACTGCCTAGAACATTACTAGTTCATGACTGCCTAGAGCATTACTAGTTCATGACTACATAGAGCATTACTCGTTCATGACTTCCTAGAGCATTACTAATTCATGACGGCCTAAAACATTACTAGTTCGTGACTGCCTAGAGCAGTACAAGTCCATGACTGCCTAGCGAATTACTAGTTCATGACTGCCTTGAACATTACTAGTTCATGACTGCCTAGAGCATTACTAGTTCATGACTACATAGAGCATTACTAGTCCATGACTGCCTAGAACATTACTAATTCATGACTACCTAGAGCATTACTAGTTCATGACTGCCTAGAGAATTAATAGTTCATGAGTGCCTACAGCAGTACTAGTTCATGACTGCCGAGAGCATTACTAGTTCATGACTGCCTAGAGCAGTACTAGTTCATGACTGCCTAGAGAATTACTAGTTCATGACTGACTGCCTAGAGCATTACTACTTCATGATTGCCTAGAGCATTACTAGTTCATGACTGCCTAGCACATTACTAGTTCATGACTGCCTAGAGCATTACTAGTTCATGGCTACCTAGAGCATTACTAGTTCATGACGGCATAGAGCATTACTAGTTCATGACTACCTAGAGCATTACTAGTTCATGACTGCCTAGAACATTACTAGTTCATGACTACATAGAGCAATACTAGTTCATGACTGCCTAGAGCATTACTAGCTCATGACTGCATAGAACATTGCTAGTTTATGACTGCCTAGAGCATTACTAGTTCATGACTGCCTAGAGCATTACTAGTGCATGACTGCCTAGAGCATTACTAGTTCATGACTGTCTAGAGCATTACTAGTTCATGACAGACTGCCTAGAGCATTATTAGTTCATGACTGCCTAGAATATTACTAGTTCATGACTGCCTAGAGGATTAATAGTTCATGACTACATAGACCATTACTAGTCCATGACTGCCTAGATCATTACTAGTTCATGACTGCCTACAGCAGTACTAATTCATGACTGCCGAGAGCACTACTAGTTCATGACTGCCTAGAGCATTACTAGTTTATGACTGCGTAGAACATTACTAGGTAATGGCTACCTAGAGCATTACTAGTTCATGACTGCCTAGAACATTACTTGTTCATGACTACATAGAGCAATACTAGTTCATGACTGCCTAGAGCATTACTAGTTCATGACTGCCTAGAGCATTGCTAGTTTATGACTGCCTAGAGCATTACTAGTTCATGACTGCCTAGAGAAGTATTAGTTCATGACTGCCAAGAGCATTACTAGTTCATGACTGCCTACAGCATTACTAGTTCATGACTGACTGCCTAGAACATTACTAGTTCATGACTGCCTAGAATATTACTAGTTCATGACTGCCTAGAGCATTACTAGTTCATGACTACATAGACCAATACTAGTCCATGACTGCCTAGAACATTACTAGTTCATGACTGCCTAGAGCAGAACTAGTTCATGACTGCGTAGAGCATTACTGGTTCATGACTACCTAGAACATTACTAGTTCATGACTACCTAGAGCAGTACTAATTCATGACGGCCTAAAACATTACTAGTTCGTGACTGCCTAGAGCAGTACAAGTCCATGACTGCCTAGCGAATTACTAGTTCATGACTGCCTAGAACATTACTAGTTCATGACTGCCTAGAATATTACTAGTTCATGACTGCCTAGAGCATTACTAGTTCATGAATGCCCAGAGCATTACTGATTCATGACTGCCTAGAACATTACTAGTTCATGACTGCCTAGAGCATTACTAGTTCATGACTACATAGAGCATTACTAGTTCATGACTGCCTAGAGCATTACTAATTCATGACGGCCTACAACATTACTAGTTCGTGACTGCCTAGAGCAGTACAAGTCCATGACTGCCTAGCGAATTACTAGTTCATGACTGCCTTGAACATTACTAGTTCATGACTGCCTAGAGCATTACTAGTTCATGACTACATAGAGCATTACTAGTCCATGACTGCCTAGAACATTACTAATTCATGACTACCTAGAGCATTACTAGTTCATGACTGCCTAGAGAATTAATAGTTCATGAGTGCCGACAGCAGTACTAGTTCATGACTGCCGAGAGCATTACTAGTTCATGACTGCCTAGAGCAGTACTAGTTCATGACTGCCTAGAGAATTACTAGTTCATGACTGACTGCCTAGAGCATTACTACTTCATGATTGCCTAGAGCATTACTAGTTCATGACTGCCTAGAACATTACTAGTTCATGACTGCCTAGAGCATTACTAGTTCATGGCTACCTAGAGCATTACTAGTTCATGACGGCATAGAGCATTACTAGTTCATGACTACCTACAGCAGTACTAGTTCATGACTGCTGAGAGCATTACTAGTTCATGACTACCTAGAGCAGTGCTAGATCATGACTGCCTAGAGCATTACTAGTTCATGACTGACTGCCTAGAGCTTTACTACTTCATGACTGCCTAGAGTATTACTAATTCATGACTACATAGAGCACTACTAGTTCATGACTGCCTAGAGCATTACTAGTTCATGACTACCTAGAGCAGTGCTAGATCATGACTGCCTAGAGCATTACTAGTTCATGACTGCCTAGAACATTACTAGTTCATGACTGCCTAGAGCATTACTAGTTCATGACTGCCTAGAACATTACTAGTTCATGACTACCTAGAGCAGTACTAGTTCATGACTGCCTAGAGCATTACTAGTTCATGACTGCCTAGAGCATTACTAGTTCATGACTGCCTAGAGCATTACTAGTTCATGACTGCCTAGAACATTACTAGTTCATGACTGCCTAGAGCAGTACTAGTTCATGACTGCCTAGAGCAGTACTAGATCATGACTGCCTAGAGCATTACTAGTTCATGACTGACTGCCTAGAGCTTTACTACTTCATGACTGCCTAGAGCATTACTAGTTCATGACTGCCTAGAACATTACTAGTTCATGACTGCCTAGAGCATTACTAGTTCATGACTGCCGAGAGCATTACTAGTTCATGACTGCCTAGAGCATTACTAGTTCATGACTGCCTAGAACATTACTAGTTCATGACTGCCTAGAGCATTACTAGTTCATGACTACCTAGAGCATTACTAGTTCATGAGTGCCTACAGCAGTACTAGTTCATGACTACCTACAGCAGTACTAGTTCATGACTGCTGAGAACATTACTAGTTCATGACTGCCTAGAGCAGTGCTAGATCCTGACTGCCTAGAGCATTACTAGTTCATGACTGACTGCCTAGAGCATTACTAGTTCATGACTGCCTAGAGCATTACTAGTTCATGACTGCCTAGAACATTACTAGTTCATGACTGCCTAGAGCATTACTAGTTCATGACTGCCTAGAACATTACTAGTTCATGACTACCTAGAGCAGTACTAGTTCATGACTGCCTAGAGCATTACTAGTTCATGACTGCCTAGAGCATTACTAGTTCATGACTGCCTAGAACATTACTAGTTCATGACTGCCTAGAGCAGTACTAGTTCATGACTGCCTAGAGCAGTACTAGATAATGACTGCCTAGAGCATTACTAGTTCATGACTGACTGTCTAGAGCTTTACTACTTCATGACTGCCTAGAGCATTACTAGTTCATGACTGCCTAGAACATTACTAGTTCATGACTGCCTAGAGCATTATTAGTTCATGACTGCCTAGAGCATTACTAGTTCATGACTGCCTAGAGCATTACTAGTTCATGACTGCCTAGAGCATTACTAGTTCATGACTGCCCAGAGCATTACTAGTTCATGACTGCCTAGAACATTACCAGTTCATGACTGCCTAGAGCAGTACTAGTTCATGACTGCCTAGAGCATTACTAGTTCATGACTGCCTAGAGCAGTACTAGTTCATGACTGCCTAGAGCATTACTAGTGCATGACTGCCTAGAGCATTACTAGTTCATCACTGCCTAGAGCATTACTAGTTCATGACTGCATAGAGCAGTACTAGTTCATGACTGCCAAGAGCATTACCAGTTCATGACTGCCTAGAGCATTACTAGCTCATGACTACATAGAGCATTACTAGTCCATGACTGCCTAGAACATTACTAGTTCATGACTACCTAGAGCATTACTAGTTCATGACTGCCTAGAGCACTACTAGTTCATGACTGCCTAGAACATTACTAGTTCATGACTACCTAGAGCATTACTAGTTCATGACTGCCTAGAGCACTACTAGTTCATGACTGCCTACAGCAGTACTAGTTCATGACTGCGAGAGCATTACTAGTTCATGACTGCCTAGAGCAGTACTAGTTTATGACTGCCTAGAGCATTACTAGTTCATGACTGCCTAGAGCATTACTATTTCATGACTGCCTAGAGCATTACTAGTTCATGACTATCTAGAACATTACTAGTTCATGACTGCCTAGAGCATTACTAGTTCATGACTGCCTAGAGCAGTACTAGATCATGACTGCCTAGAGCATTACTAGTTCATGACTGACTGCCTAGAGCTTTACTACTTCATGACTGCCTAGAGCATTACTAGTTCATGACTGCCTAGAACATTACTAGTTCATGACTGCCTAGAGCATTACTAGTTCATGACTGCCTAGAGCAGTACTAGTTCATGACTGCCTAGAGCAGTACTAGATCATGACTGCCTAGAGCATTACTAGTTCATGACTGACTGCCTAGAGCTTTACTACTTCATGACTGCCTAGAGCATTACTAGTTCATGACTGCCTAGAACATTACTAGTTCATGACTGCCTAGAGCATTACTAGTTCATGACTGCCTAGAGCATTACTAGTTCATGACTACCTAGATCATTACTAGTTCATGACTGCCCAGAGCATTACTAGTTCATGACTGCCGAGAGCATTACTAGTTCATGACTGCCTAGAGCAGTACTAGTTCATGACTGCCTAGAGCATTACTAGTTCATGACTGACTGCCTAGAGCATTACTACTTCATGACTGCCTAGAGCATTACTACTTCATGACTGCCTAGAACATTACTAGTTCATGACTGCCTAGAGCATTACTAGTTCATGAATACATAGAGCATTACTAGTTCATGACTGCCTAGAGCAGTACTAGTTCATGACTGCCTAGAGCAGTACTAGATCATGACTGCCTAGAGCATTACTAGTTCATGACTGACTGCCTAGAGCTTTACTACTTCATGACTGCCTAGAGCATTACTAGTTCATGACTGCCTAGAACATTACTAGTTCATGACTGCCTAGAGCATTACTAGTTCATGACTGCCTAGAGCATTACTAGTTCATGTTTACCTAGATCATTACTAGTTCATGACTGCCCAGAGCATTACTAGTTCATGACTGCCGAGAGCATTACTAGTTCATGACTGCCTAGAGCAGTACTAGTTCATGACTGCCTAGAGCATTACTAGTTCATGACTGACTGCCTAGAGCATTACTACTTCATGACTGCCTAGAGCATTACTACTTCATGACTGCCTAGAACATTACTAGTTTATGACTGCCTAGAGCATTACTAGTTCATGAATACATAGAGCATTACTAGTTCATGACTGCCTAGAGCATTGCTAGTTCATGACTTCCTAGAACATTACTAGTTCATGACTACCTAGAGTATTACTAGTTCATGACTGCCTAGAACATTACTAGTTCATGGCTGCCTAGAGCATTACTAGTTCATGACTGCCTAGAACATTACTAGTACATGACTGCCTAGAGCAATACTAGTTCATGACTGCCTAGAGCATTACTAGTTCATGACTGCCTAGAGCAGTACTAGTTCATCACTGCCTAGAGCATTAATAGTTCATGACTGCCTAGAGCATTTCTAGTTCATGACTGCCTAGAACATTACTAGTTCATGACTGCCTAGAGCAGTACTAGTTCATGACTGCCTAGAGCATTACTAGTTCATGACTACATAGAGCATTACTAGTTCATGACTGCCTAGAGCATTACTTGTTCATGACTACATAGAGCATTACTAGTTCAAGACTGCCTAGAACATTACTAGTTCATGACTGCCTAGAGCATTACTAGTTCATGAATACATAGATCATTACTAGTTCATGACTGCCCAGAGCATTACTAGTTCATGACTGCCGAGAGCATTACTAGTTCATGACTGCCTAGAGCAGTACTAGTTCATGACTGCCTAGAGCATTACTAGTTCATGACTGACTGCCTAGAGCATTACTACTTCATGACTGCCTAGAGCATTACTACTTCATGACTGCCTAGAACATTACTAGTTCATGACTGCCTAGAGCATTACTAGTTCATGAATACATAGAGCATTACTAGTTCATGACTGCCTAGAGCATTGCTAGTTCATGACTTCCTAGAACATTACTAGTTCATGACTACCTAGAGTATTACTAGTTCATGACTATATAGAGCATTACTAGTTCAAGACTGCCTAGAACATTACTAGTTCATGACTGCCTAGAGCATTACTAGTTCATGAATACATAGATCATTACTAGTTCATGACTGCCCAGAGCATTACTAGTTCATGACTGCCGAGAGCATTACTAGTTCATGACTGCCTAGAGCAGTACTAGTTCATGACTGCCTAGAGCATTACTAGTTCATGACTGACTGCCTAGAGCATTACTACTTCATGACTGCCTAGAGCATTACTACTTCATGACTGCCTAGAACATTACTAGTTCATGACTGCCTAGAGCATTACTAGTTCATGAATACATAGAGCATTACTAGTTCATGACTGCCTAGAGCATTGCTAGTTCATGACTTCCTAGAACATTACTAGTTCATGACTACCTAGAGTATTACTAGTTCATGACTGCCTAGAACATTACTAGTTCATGGCTGCCTAGAGCATTACTAGTTCATGACTGCCTAGAACATTACTAGTACATGACTGCCTAGAGCAATACTAGTTCATGACTGCCTAGAGCATTACTAGTTCATGACTGCCTAGAGCATTAATAGTTCATGACTGCCTAGAGCATTTCTAGTTCATGACTGCCTAGAACATTACTAGTTCATGACTGCCTAGAGCAGTACTAGTTCATGACTGCCTAGAGCATTACTAGTTCATGACTACATAGAGCATTACTAGTTCATGACTGCCTAGAGCATTACTTGTTCATGACTACATAGAGCATTACTAGTTCAAGACTGCCTAGAGCATTACTAGTTCATGACTGCCTAGAGCATTACTAGTTCATGACTGCCTAGAGCAGTACTAGTTCATGACTGCCTAGAGTATTACTAATTCATGACTACATTGAGCACTACTAGTTCATGACTGCTTAGAGCATTACTAGTTCATGACTGCCTAGAGCATTACTAGTTCATGACTACATAGAGCACTACTATTTCATGACTGCCTAGAGCATTACTAGTTCATGACTGCCTAGAGCAGTACTACTTCATGACTGCCTAGAGCATTACTAGTTCATGACTGCCTAGAGCATTACTAGTTCATGACTGCCTAGAGCATTACTAGTTCATGACTGCCTAGAACATTACTAGTTCATGACTATATAGAACATTACTAGTTCATGGCTACCTAGAACACTACTAGTTCATGACTACCTGGAGCATTACTAGTTCATGACTACCTAGATAACTACCAGTTCAAGACTAGCTAGAGCACTATCAGTTCCTGACTACCTTTAGAACTATTTCATGGCTCACAACCCTCTCTCAGAGCTGGATGTGGCTCACGACCCTCTCTCAGAGCTGGATGTGGCTCACGACCCTCTCTCAGAGCTGGATATGGCTCACAACCCTCTCTCAGAGCTGGATGTGGCTCACGACCCTCTCTCAGAGCTGGATATGGCTCACAACCTTCTCTCAGAGCTGGATGTGGCTCACGACCCTCTGTCAGAGCTGGATGTGGCTCACGACCCTCTCTCAGAGCTGGATGTGGCTCCAGACCCTCTCTCAGAGCTGGATGTGGCTCCAGACCTTCTCTCAGAGCTGGATATGGCTCACGACCCTCTCTCAGAGCTGGATGTGGCTCACGACCCTCTGTCAGAGCTGGATGTGGCTCACGACCCTCTCTCAGAGCTGGATGTGGCTCACGACCCTCTCTCAGAGCTGGATATGGCTCACAACCTTCTCTCAGAGCTGGATGTGGCTCACGACCCTCTGTCAGAGCTGGATGTGGCTCACGACCCTCTCTCAGAGCTGGATGTGGCTCCAGACCCTCTCTCAGAGCTGGATGTGGCTCCAGACCCTCTCTCAGAGCTGGATGTGGCTCCAGACCTTCTCTCAGAGCTGGATATGGCTCACGACCCTCTCTCAGAGCTGGATGTGGCTTACGACCCTCTCTCAGAGCTGGATGTGGCTCACGACCCTCTCTCAGAGCTGGATGTGGCTCACGACCCTCTGTCAGAGCTGGATGTGGCTCACGACCCTCTCTCAGAGCTGGATGTGGCTCATGACCCTCTCTCAGAGCTGGATATGGCTCACAACCCTCTCTCAGAGCTGGATGTGTCTCACGACCCTCTCTCAGAGCTGGATGTGGCTCACGACCCTCTGTCAGAGCTGGATGTGGCTCCAGACCTTCTCTCAGAGCTGGATATGGCTCACGACCCTCTCTCAGAGCTGGATGTGGCTCACGACCCTCTCTCAGAGCTGGATGTGGCTCCAGACCCTCTCTCAGAGCTGGATGTGGCTCCAGACCTTCTCTCAGAGCTGGATATGGCTCACGACCCTCTTTCATAGCTGAATGTGACTGTCAAGGTCAGAAAAGTTGTCTAGAGATGTCAAGACTAACTAAATCACCACTACTGCCTAGAGCACTACTAATATATTATTGCCTAGAGCACTACTAGTTCATAGTAATCTAGAGCACAACCAGTTAACTCCCTAGAACACTACTGGTATTACTATCTAAAGTACTGTTAGATCAGTACTGCCTAGAGCACTACTAGTACTATTATGTAGAGCACTAGCAGATCAGAACTACCTCGAACACTACTAGTACTATTATCTAGAGTACTATTAGATCAAGATTGCCTAGTGCACTACTGGTACTATTATGTAAAATACTACTTGATCAGGACTGCCTAAAGCAATACTAGTGCTATTATCTAGAGAACTACTTGAGAAGGACTGCCTAGTGCACTAATAGTACTATTATGTGGATTACTACTTGATTAAGACTGAGTAAAGCACTACTAGTACTATTACAGTGGGTACGGAAAGAATTCATACCCCTTTAAATTTTCCACTCTTTGTTTCATTGCAGCCATTTGGTAAATTTGAAAAAGTTCAGTTTTTCACACTAATGTACACTCTGCACCCCATCTTGACTGAAAAAAACAGAAATATAGAAATTTTTGCAAATTTAATAAAAAAGAAAAACTTAAATATCACATGGCTATAAGTATTCAGACCCTTTGCCCAGACCCTCATATTTAAGTCACATGCTGTCCATTTCCTTGTGATCCTCCTTGAGATGGTTCTACTCCTTCATTGGAGTCCAGCTGTGTTTAATTAAACTGATAGGACTTGATTTGGAAAGGCACACACCTGTCTCTATACAGTGGGGCAAAAAAGTATTTAGTCAGTCAGCAATAGTGCAAGTTCCACCACTTAAAAAGATGAGAGGCGTCTGTAATTTACATCATAGGTAGACCTCAACTGTGGGAGAAAAACTGAGAAATAAAAATCCAGAAAATCACATTGTCTGTTTTTTTAACAATTTTTTTGCATATTATGGTGGAAAATAAGTATTTGGTCAGAAACAAACAATCAAGATTTCTGGCTCTCACAGACCTGTAACTTCTTCTTTAAGAGTCTCCTCTTTCCTCCACTCATTACCTGTAGTAATGGCACCTGTTTAAACTTGTTATTAGTATAAAAAGACACCTGTGCACACCCTCAAACAGTCTGACTCCAAACTCCACTATGGTGAAGACCAAAGAGCTGTCAAAGGACACCAGAAACAAAATTGTAGCCCTGCACCAGGCTGGGAAGACTGAATCTGCAATAGCCAACCAGCTTGGAGTGAAGAAATCAACAGTGGGAGCAATAATTAGAAAATGGAAGACATACAAGACCACTGATAATCTCCCTCGATCTGGGGCTCCACGCAAAATCCCAGAATGATCACAAGAACGGTGAGCAAAAATCCCAGAACCACGCGGGGGGACCTAGTGAATGAACTGCAGAGAGCTGGGACCAATGTAACAAGGCCTACCATAACTAACACACTATGCCACCATGGACTCAGATCCTGCAGTGCCAGACGTGTCCCACTGCTTTAGCCAGTACATGTCCGAGCTCGTCTGAAGTTTGCTAGAGAGCATTTGGAAGATCCAGAGGAGTTATGGGAGAATGTCCTATGGTCTGATGAAACCAAACTGGAACTGTTTGGTAGAAGCACAACTTGTCGTGTTTGGAGGAAAAAGAATACTGAGTTGCATCCATCAAACACCATACCTACTGTAAAGCATGGTGGTGGAAACATCATGCTTTGGGGCTGTTTCTCTGCAAAGGGGCCAGGACGACTGATCCGGGTACATGAAAGAATGAATGGGGCCATGTATCGTGAGATTTTGAGTGCAAACCTTCCATCAGCAAGGGCATTGAAGATGAAACGTGGCTGGGTCTTTCAACATGACAATGATCCAAAGCACACCGCCAGGGCAACGAAGGAGTGGCTTCGTAAGAAGCATTTCAAGGTCCTGGAGTGGCCTAGCCAGTCTCCAGATCTCAACCCTATAGAAAACCTTTGGAGGGAGTTGAAAGTCCGTGTTGCCAAGCGAAAAGCCAAAAACATCACTGCTCTAGAGGAGATCTGCATGGAGGAATGAGCCAACATACCAACAACAGTGTGTGGCAACCTTGTGAAGACTTACAGAAAATGTTTGACCTCTGTCATTGCCAACAAAGGATATATTACAAAGTATTGAGATGAAATTTTGTTTCTGACCAAATACTTATTTTCCACCATAATATGCAAATAAAATGTTAAAAAAAACAGACAATGTGATTTTCTGGATTTTTTTTTCTCAGTTTGTCTCCCATAGTTGAGGTCTACCTATGATGTAAATTACAGACGCCTCTCATCTTTTTAAGTGGTGGAACTTGCACTATTGCTGACTGACTAAATACTTTTTTGCCCCACTGTATAAGACCTCACAGCTCACAGCGCATGTCAGACCAAATGAGAATCATGAGGTCAAAGGAACTGGCCAAGGATCTCAGAGACAGAATTGTGGCAAGGCACAGATCTGGCCAAGGTTACAACAGAATTTCTGCAGTACTCAAGGTTCCTATAATCCTTAAATGGAAGAAGTTTGGGACAACTTGAAGTCTTCCTAGACCTGGCCGCTAAGCCAAACTGAGCAATCATGGTAAAGAAGAACCCCAAGATAACTGTGGCTGAGCTCCAGAGATGCAGATGATGGGAGAAAGTTCCATAAAGTCAACTATCACTGTAGCCCTCCACTAGTCGGGCCTTTATGGCAGAGTAGCCCAACGGAAGCCTCTCCTTAGTGCAAGACATATGAAAGCCCGCATAGAGTTTGCTAAAAAACACATGAAGGACTCCCAGACTATGAGAAATACGATTCTCTGGTCTGATGAGATGAAGATAGACCTTTTTGGTGATAATTCTAAGCAGTATGTGTGGAGAAAACCAAGCACTGCTCATCACCTGCCCAATACAATCCCAACAGTGAAAAATGTTGGTGGCAGCATCATGCTATGGGGGTGTTTTTCAGCTGCAGGGACAGGACGACTGGTTGTCATTGATGGAAACATGAATGCAGCCAAGTACAGAGATATCCTGGATGAAAACCTCTTCCAGATTGCTCTGGACCTCACACTTGGCTGAAGGTTCACCTTCCAACAAGACAATGACCCTAAGCACACAACTAAAGTATCAAAGGAGTGGCTTCAGAACAACTCTGTGACCATTCTTGACTGAGACCTGACCTAAACCCAACTGAGCATCTCTGGAGAGACCTGAAAATGGCTGTCCACCACCGTTCACCATCCAACCTGACGGAACTGGAGACGATCTGCAAGGAAGAATGGCAGAGGATCCCCTAATCCAGGAGTGAAAAACTTGTTGCATCATTCTCAAGAAGACTCATGGCTGTACTAGCTCAAAAGGTGCTTCTACTCAATACTGAGCAAAGGGTCTGAATACTTATGACCAAGTGATAGTTCAGTTTTTCTTTTTAATAAATTTGCAAAAATTACTACATTTCTGGGGTTTTTTCAGTCAAGATGGGGGATATAGAGTGTACATTAAGGCTGTGTGCACACATTCAGGATTTTTCGCGTTTTTTTCGGAGGTTTTCGCTATAAAAACGTGATAAAACCGCAAAAAAAAAGCATACATTAAGCATCCTATTATTAGAATGCAATCTGCAATTTTTGTGCACATGTGTTTTTTTCCGCGGCAGAATCGCATTCTGGAAAAAAATGCAGCATGTTCATTGTTTGTGCGGAATCGCGGTGATTCCGCACACATAGGAATGTATTGAACTGCTTACTTCCCGCATGGGGCTATGCCCACGACTGCCTACTGCACTAATAGTACTATTATCTATAAGACTGGCTAGAACAATACTAGTACTATTATGTAGAGCACTACTATACCATGACTGCATAGAACACTTTTACATTCATAAACATTTTGAAAAATTTGATGTCACGTTTTTTTTTCTTGTAATCAATTTTCTCATTTTAAAAAGTATCAGATTTACTAGTAATATGTCTCTTATGTATTCAAGTTTAATGATTACTATTACTATTTATCTGTTGCTGGAGCAGAAAAGAGTAGGGCCCCTGTGCTAGAACAGCATATGTGCCCTTTGCAGTCCCGTAGCTCATCAGAGAGCACATGTCCACCAGCTTTGGAGGTAACAGCGGCCACCTTACCTCTCGGGTCCCTGGAATTTAAATACGATAATAACTGGGTGATATCTGATGGCGAAGGATCCCTGCACATTCTGAAACTATCCTATCAGTCATCTTTATGTACACAATTGATTCACAAGCAGAAATGGTAACACCCAGTCGTTAATATAGTTCTAAGCATCTAGGAAAAATAAAAAAAGGAACAAAAAAAATGCAAAATTCTAAGAAATAATGGTCAAGAATTGAAAAGAGAAGGGAAATACAAGTATTTGCTAAAACAGATATAACAAGAGGGGCTGAGAGTCTGTCATCAAGTTTTTTTTTCCTTCTAATCTGAGAGCAGCATAATGTAGGGGCAGAGAACCTGATTCCAGTGATGTGTCACTTACTGGGCTACTTGCTTTAGTTTTGATAAAATTACTTTTATGAACAGGAGACTATTGCTAGAGGACTAGGAAACCTGCGGCCATGTCGCTCTCCATATTCATGAGCCCTGTATAACTCAGCCCCTCACTACTGATTGGCAGCTTTCTGCCTATGCACAGTGTATACAGAAAGCAGCCAATCAGTGGTGTGGGCGGAGTTATACAGAGCTCAGCATTAGAGAACTGCTAGCTCTACAGCAGAGAAAAACAGGGATTCTATCAAAACTACAGCAAGTAGCCCAGTAAGTGACACAAAACTGGAATTAGGGTCTCTGTGCCTTATATCATACTACGCTCAGACAGGGTAGCAAAAATCTGGTAACTGATTCTTGTTATAGGGGTTAAACAAACCATTCCTCTGCCTCCCAGTTCCTAAATGATTGCCAGTTCAGACCAGTGGCCAGAACTGTGCCGTTTTCTGGTGCTGTTATACAAGGCAGCCTCGCCTAGGAGACCGCCATCCACTTATATACTGCAGCGGTGGCCGGTAACCTAGGCAACGAGCAGTTAACAATAACATTAAAAATCTCTTTGTTTCTAAGACCAGAGAGGATTTTTAATAACATGTAAAAGGCAACGTTCGTTGATATTAAAAGCACTTTACAATTCTGAGATTGATGAGAAAACCCCTTTATAAAAGAATTGTCCAGTTACGACACGTGTCACCTTTCCACAGGATAAGTGATCACTGATCGGTAGAGGTCTGACCGCTGGGATCTGCACTGATCAGCAGATTGGGGCACTTTACCCATTACAAACTGGAAGGTTAGAAGCCGGACTGCTGCTGTAATCATTGTCTGTGGGGCACCTAGTGCAGTGCCCAGCAGCCTGACAGGGAATGGATGGCACCGCGGGCGCACACTGCTGCCGTAATCATTGTCTATGGGGCACCCAGTGCAGTGCCCAGCAGCGTGATAGGGAATGGATGGCACCGCGGGCGCACACTGCTGCCGTAATCATTGTCTGTGGGGCACCTAGTGCAGTGCCCAGCAGCCTGACAGGGAATGGATGGCACCGCGGGCGCACACTGCTGCCGTAATCATTGTCTATGGGGCACCCAGTGCAGTGCCCAGCAGCGTGATAGGGAATGGATGGCACCGCGGGCGCACACTGCTGCCGTAATCATTGTCTATGGGGCACCCAGTGCAGTGCCCAGCAGCCTGATAGGGAATGGATGGCACCGCGGGCGCACACTGCTGCTGTAATCATTGTCTATGGGGCACATAGTGCAGTGCCCAGCAGCCTGATAGGGAATAGATGGCGCAGCGGGCGCACACTGCTGCTGTAATCATTGTCTATGGGGCACCTAGTGCAGTGCCCAGCAGCCTGATAGGGAATAGATGGCGCAACGGGCGCACACTGCTGCTGTAATCATTGTCTATGGGGCACCTAGTGCAGTGCCCAGCAGCCTGATAGGGAATAGATGGCGCAGCGGCCGCACACTGCTGCTGTAACCATTGTCTATGGGGCACCTAGTGCAGTGCCCAGCAGCCTGATAGGGAATGGATGGCACCGCGGGCGCACACTGCTGCCGTAATCATTGTCTATGGGGCACATAGTGCAGTGCCCAGCAGCGTGATAGGGAATGGATGGCGCAGCGGGCGCACACTGCTGCTGTAATCATTGTCTATGGGGCACCCAGTGCAGTGCCCAGCAGCGTGATAGGGAATGGATGGCACCGCGGGCGCACACTGCTGCCGTAATCATTGTCTATGGGGCACCCAGTGCAGTGCCCAGCAGCCTGATAGGGAATGGATGGCACCGCGGGCGCACACTGCTGCTGTAATCATTGTCTATGGGGCACATAGTGCAGTGCCCAGCAGCCTGATAGGGAATAGATGGCGCAGCGGGCGCACACTGCTGCTGTAATCATTGTCTATGGGGCACCTAGTGCAGTGCCCAGCAGCCTGATAGGGAATAGATGGCGCAACGGGCGCACACTGCTGCTGTAATCATTGTCTATGGGGCACCTAGTGCAGTGCCCAGCAGCCTGATAGGGAATAGATGGCGCAGCGGCCGCACACTGCTGCTGTAACCATTGTCTATGGGGCACCTAGTGCAGTGCCCAGCAGCCTGATAGGGAATGGATGGCACCGCGGGCGCACACTGCTGCCGTAATCATTGTCTATGGGGCACATAGTGCAGTGCCCAGCAGCGTGATAGGGAATGGATGGCACCGCGGGCGCACACTGCTGCCGTAATCATTGTCTATGGGGCACCTAGTGCAGTGCCCAGCAGCCTGATAGGGAATGGATGGCACCGCGGGCGCACACTGCTGCCGTAATCATTGTCTATGGGGCACCCAGTGCAGTGCCCAGCAGCGTGATAGGGAATGGATGGCACCGCGGGCGCACACTGCTGCTGTAATCATTGTCTGTGGGGCACCTAGTGCAGTGCCCAGCAGCCTGACAGGGAATGGATGGCACCGCGGGCGCACACTGCTGCCGTAATCATTGTCTATGGGGCACCCAGTGCAGTGCCCAGCAGCGTGATAGGGAATGGATGGCACCGCGGGCGCACACTGCTGCCGTAATCATTGTCTATGGGGCACCCAGTGCAGTGCCCAGCAGCGTGATAAGGAAAGGATGGCACCGCGGGCGCACACTGCTGCCGTAATCATTGTCTATGGGGCACCCAGTGCAGTGCCCAGCAGCGTGATAGGGAATGGATGGCACCGCGGGCGCACACTGCTGCCGTAATCATTGTCTATGGGGCACCCAGTGCAGTGCCCAGCAGCCTGATAGGGAATGGATGGCACCGCGGGCGCACACTGCTGCTGTAATCATTGTCTATGTGGCACATAGTGCAGTGCCCAGCAGCCTGATAGGGAATAGATGGCGCAGCAGGCGCACACTGCTGCTGTAATCATTGTCTATGGGGCACCTAGTGCAGTGCCCAGCAGCCTGATAGGGAATAGATGGCGCAACGGGCGCACACTGCTGCTGTAATCATTGTCTATGGGGCACCTAGTGCAGTGCCCAGCAGCCTGATAGGGAATAGATGGCGCAGCGGGCGCACACTGCTGCTGTAACCATTGTCTATGGGGCACCTAGTGCAGTGCCCAGCAGCCTGATAGGGAATGGATGGCACCGCGGGCGCACACTGCTGCCGTAATCATTGTCTATGGGGCACCCAGTGCAGTGCCCAGCAGCGTGATAGGGAATGGATGGCACCGCGGGCGCACACTGCTGCCGTAATCATTGTCTATGGGGCACCCAGTGCAGTGCCCAGCAGCGTGATAGGGAATGGATGGCACCGCGGGCGCACACTGCTGCCGTAATCATTGTCTATGGGGCACCCAGTGCAGTGCCCAGCAGCCTGATAGGGAATGGATGGCACCGCGGGCGCACACTGCTGCTGTAATCATTGTCTATGGGGCACATAGTGCAGTGCCCAGCAGCCTGATAGGGAATAGATGGCGCAGCGGGCGCACACTGCTGCTGTAATCATTGTCTATGGGGCACCTAGTGCAGTGCCCAGCAGCCTGATAGGGAATAGATGGCGCAGCGGGCGCACACTGCTGCTGTAATCATTGTCTATGGGGCACCTAGTGCAGTGCCCAGCAGCCTGATAGGGAATAGATGGCGCAGCGGGCGCACACTGCTGCTGTAATCATTGTCTATGGGGCACCTAGTGCAGTGCCCAGCAGCCTGATAGGGAATAGATGGCGCAGCGGGCGCACACTGCTGCCGTAATCATTGTCTGTGGGGCACCCAGTGCAGTGCCCAGCAGCCTGATAGGGAATGGATGGCGCAGCGGGCGCACACTGCTGCTGTAATCATTGTCTGTGGGGCACCTAGTGCAGTGCCCAGCAGCCTGATAGGGAATGGATGGCGCAGCGGGCGCACACTGCTGCCGTAATCATTGTCTATGGGGCACATAGTGCAGTGCCCAGCAGCCTGATAGGGAATGGATGGCGCAGCGGGCGCACACTGCTGCTGTAATCATTGTCTATGGGGCACATAGTGCAGTGCCCAGCAGCCTGATAGGGAATGGATGGCGCAGCGGGCGCACACTGCTGCTGTAATCATTGTCTGTGGGGCACCTAGTGCAGTGCCCAGCAGCCTGATAGGGAATGGATGGCGCAGCAGGCGCACACTGCTGCTGTAATCATTGTCTGTGGGGCACCTAGTGCAGTGCCCAGCAGCCTGATAGGGAATGGATGGCGCAGCGGGCGCACACTGCTGCTGTAATCATTGTCTGTGGGGCACCTAGTGCAGTGCCCAGCAGCCTGATAGGGAATGGATGGCGCAGCAGGCGCACACTGCTGCTGTAATCATTGTCTGTGGGGCACCTAGTGCAGTGCCCAGCAGCCTGATAGGGAATGGATGGCGCAGCGGGCGCACACTGCTGCTGTAATCATTGTCTATGTGGCACATAGTGCAGTGCCCAGCAGCCTGATAGGGAATAGATGGCGCAGCAGGCGCACACTGCTGCTGTAATCATTGTCTATGGGGCACCTAGTGCAGTGCCCAGCAGCCTGATAGGGAATAGATGGCGCAACGGGCGCACACTGCTGCTGTAATCATTGTCTATGGGGCACCTAGTGCAGTGCCCAGCAGCCTGATAGGGAATAGATGGCGCAGCGGGCGCACACTGCTGCTGTAACCATTGTCTATGGGGCACCTAGTGCAGTGCCCAGCAGCCTGATAGGGAATGGATGGCACCGCGGGCGCACACTGCTGCCGTAATCATTGTCTATGGGGCACCCAGTGCAGTGCCCAGCAGCGTGATAGGGAATGGATGGCACCGCGGGCGCACACTGCTGCCGTAATCATTGTCTATGGGGCACCCAGTGCAGTGCCCAGCAGCGTGATAGGGAATGGATGGCACCGCGGGCGCACACTGCTGCCGTAATCATTGTCTATGGGGCACCCAGTGCAGTGCCCAGCAGCCTGATAGGGAATGGATGGCACCGCGGGCGCACACTGCTGCTGTAATCATTGTCTATGGGGCACATAGTGCAGTGCCCAGCAGCCTGATAGGGAATAGATGGCGCAGCGGGCGCACACTGCTGCTGTAATCATTGTCTATGGGGCACCTAGTGCAGTGCCCAGCAGCCTGATAGGGAATAGATGGCGCAGCGGGCGCACACTGCTGCTGTAATCATTGTCTATGGGGCACCTAGTGCAGTGCCCAGCAGCCTGATAGGGAATAGATGGCGCAGCGGGCGCACACTGCTGCTGTAATCATTGTCTATGGGGCACCTAGTGCAGTGCCCAGCAGCCTGATAGGGAATAGATGGCGCAGCGGGCGCACACTGCTGCCGTAATCATTGTCTGTGGGGCACCCAGTGCAGTGCCCAGCAGCCTGATAGGGAATGGATGGCGCAGCGGGCGCACACTGCTGCTGTAATCATTGTCTGTGGGGCACCTAGTGCAGTGCCCAGCAGCCTGATAGGGAATGGATGGCGCAGCGGGCGCACACTGCTGCCGTAATCATTGTCTATGGGGCACATAGTGCAGTGCCCAGCAGCCTGATAGGGAATGGATGGCGCAGCGGGCGCACACTGCTGCTGTAATCATTGTCTATGGGGCACATAGTGCAGTGCCCAGCAGCCTGATAGGGAATGGATGGCGCAGCGGGCGCACACTGCTGCTGTAATCATTGTCTGTGGGGCACCTAGTGCAGTGCCCAGCAGCCTGATAGGGAATGGATGGCGCAGCAGGCGCACACTGCTGCTGTAATCATTGTCTGTGGGGCACCTAGTGCAGTGCCCAGCAGCCTGATAGGGAATGGATGGCGCAGCGGGCGCACACTGCTGCTGTAATCATTGTCTATGGGGCACATAGTGCAGTGCCCAGCAGCCTGATAGGGAATGGATGGCACCGCGGGCGCACACTGCTGCTGTAATCATTGTCTATGGGGCACCCAGTGCAGTGCCCAGCAGCCTGATAGGGAATAGATGGCGCAACGGGCGCACACTGCTGCTGTAATCATTGTCTATGGGGCACCCAGTGCAGTGCCCAGCAGCCTGATAGGGAATGGATGGCACCGCGGGCGCACACTGCTGCTGTAATCATTGTCTATGGGGCACCCAGTGCAGTGCCCAGCAGCCTGATAGGGAATAGATGGCGCAACGGGCGCACACTGCTGCTGTAATCATTGTCTATGGGGCACCTAGTGCAGTGCCCAGCAGCCTGATAGGGAATAGATGGCGCAGCGGGCGCACACTGCTGCTGTAATCATTGTCTATGGGGCACCTAGTGCAGTGCCCAGCAGCCTGATAGGGAATAGATGGCGCAGCGGGCGCACACTGCTGCCGTAATCATTGTCTGTGGGGCACCCAGTGCAGTGCCCAGCAGCCTGATAGGGAATGGATGGCGCAGCGGGCGCACACTGCTGCTGTAATCATTGTCTGTGGGGCACCTAGTGCAGTGCCCAGCAGCCTGATAGGGAATGGATGGCGCAGCGGGCGCACACTGCTGCCATAATCATTGTCTATGGGGCACATAGTGCAGTGCCCAGCAGCCTGATAGGGAATGGATGGCGCAGCGGGCGCACACTGCTGCTGTAATCATTGTCTATGGGGCACATAGTGCAGTGCCCAGCAGCCTGATAGGGAATGGATGGCGCAGCGGGCGCACACTGCTGCTGTAATCATTGTCTGTGGGGCACCTAGTGCAGTGCCCAGCAGCCTGATAGGGAATGGATGGCGCAGCAGGCGCACACTGCTGCTGTAATCATTGTCTGTGGGGCACCTAGTGCAGTGCCCAGCAGCCTGATAGGGAATGGATGGCGCAGCGGGCGCACACTGCTGCTGTAATCATTGTCTATGGGGCACATAGTGCAGTGCCCAGCAGCCTGATAGGGAATGGATGGCACCGCGGGCGCACACTGCTGCTGTAATCATTGTCTATGGGGCACCCAGTGCAGTGCCCAGCAGCCTGATAGGGAATAGATGGCGCAACGGGCGCACACTGCTGCTGTAATCATTGTCTATGGGGCACCCAGTGCAGTGCCCAGCAGCCTGATAGGGAATGGATGGCACCGCGGGCGCACACTGCTGCTGTAATCATTGTCTATGGGGCACCCAGTGCAGTGCCCAGCAGCCTGATAGGGAATAGATGGCGCAACGGGCGCACACTGCTGCTGTAATCATTGTCTATGGGGCACCCAGTGCAGTGCCCAGCAGCCTGATAGGGAATGGATGGCACCGCGGGCGCACACTGCTGCTGTAATCATTGTCTGTGGGGCACCTAGTGCAGTGCCCAGCAGCCTGATAGGGAACGGATGGCGCAGCGGGCGCACACTGCTGCTGTAATCATTGTCTATGGGGCACATAGTGCAGTGCCCAGCAGCCTGATAGGGAATGGATGGCACCGCGGGCGCACACTGCTGCTGTAATCATTGTCTATGGGGCACCCAGTGCAGTGCCCAGCAGCCTGATAGGGAATGGATGGCACCGCGGGCGCACACTGCTGCTCCGTGCTGGTGGGGATATCATTGGGGCACTGGCAGACACGCACAGGAGAGACCCCTTGGGCACTTCGCAGCCCCCTTCTACCTGTTTTGGATGTGTAAATGGGCCCGTCACCTCCTGGGCTCACAGTTTGCCCCAATATGTCTGCTCCTGATTTGGGGCAGCAGGGCGGCTCAGTGGTTAGCAGTGTCGCAGGGGTCCTGGATTCGAATCCCACCAAGGATAACATCTGCAAGGAGTTTGTATGTTCTCCCCGTGTTTTCCTGGGTTTCCTCTGGGTTCTCCAGTTTCTTCCCACACTCCAAAGACAGTGATAGTGAAATTAAATTGTGAGCCCCGTGGGGACAGCGCCGTGGAATTAATGGCAGTAAAGAAGTATAAAAAAGTGCCCCCTTCTGATCGGAGCAGGTACAACAGTGGGACCCCCACAGATCAACAAGTTCCCACCTATCCTGCGGACAAGCCCTAGAAGTACGGGAGTCCAGGACCGCGCAGTGAGCCAGGACATGTCATGTGTCAGCTATTATTGCAATGAGTGAGGACGCTCCCGTACCCCGCCGGCAGAGGCTCCGGTGCCGCCCGCTGCTCGCCCCGCACGGCTACTACTAGTGACAGACGGGCGGGGGAGTGGGCGGGGCCAGAGATACCCGGGCACGTGACTCGTGTGATCCTCGGCGGGCGAAGGCGGGGCCGTGTGTTGTGTTGTGGCCACGCCCCTTCTCTTCGCAATGTTGACGCAATGTATAAATAGTGGAACAAAGACAACTTCCTAGAAGCTTTCCCAGTGTGCGGGGCCGGAGAGCGGCGTGTGCCCGGAGAGCGGGGGGCACGGACCGGCACGGGCTCCCACCGCCGGCTTCCCCGGTAAGTGTCGTTCTGCCGCCGCCTCTTGCCTGTGACACTTGGCGCGGACGCTGCATGATTACGGCGGGGGGCTGTGTACATGTTCTCGTCTGCTGCACCGCGCGGTGCGTGAGCGGGCTCCGGGGCGTTATTGCCGTGCACCAGCTGGGTCGCGGGCCGGCGGCGGAGGGGTTAAGATCCACTTGTCTTTCCCCCCAGCTCGTCAGCCCATTGGTGGAGCCGCTGCTACTGGGGCCATGACGTCACCTCCCCAGCGCTTCTCAATGAACAGTCCTCTCTGGGTTAGCGCTGGCGGGATGCGCGGGTCTGGAGCCGGCAGGACGCGGGCAGCGGAGCCCGGAGGTGAGCGGGCAGCGGGCGCAGCGTGGGCACCGGCTCCTGTTTACAGTTACAACCGACGTATTGTGACGTCACGTGATTGACAGCTCGCGCTGCCAGAGGGGAAAGTCGCCAGCGGCTGACAACGGGCTAATTTAAGCGGGGGTGACGTCATCGCCTCCTTGACAACAGTAGAGGCAGAGCTGTGACAGGCGGGGGACAATGGTCCCTGAGGCTGCAGCCATGATGCCGGATGATGGCACCTCACAGGGTGCTACCATAGGTACCCTATCTGTCATACCCGCCATCTGTTACCCGTGTGTAACGTCATGGTCATGATGTATAATACTTGTTCTGGGCCACTCGGAACCACCACCTCTATCTTACACCCGGGTTTAACTTGCAAAACTGTACATGAGCGGGCGACATCTGACGGTTCTCAATGAGGAGTGTAACGATGAAAGTCCCGACTGGAGCAAGTGTCTGCGTGGACTTGTGGCATCTGACACACTGGTCTCCTCTTATCCCAGACCGGGCTGTGCGGTGACTGGCACCAGTCTATCAGTGAGGTGCCCGCCGTATAAAGACGCATCTCCGCGGTCATCACTGCGCAAATCATTTGATGCATATTTCACCGTTCTAAAAAGTGGCTTATAATCGCCGAATTCTGCAACATTCATCTGTTCCCATCATTTCTGCTACAGTTAGATTCCATCATGTGATGGATTCAATGAGAAATTACAGAACCAGATACGTTTTCATCGGTCAGTTTTGATGACTTGTAGCAACATAAAAGCAAAAATCCCACCTTTGTTGTTTTTTTAATTTCTCTTCCTTTCCTAATTTTATCCCTGAACGCTCCTTGTGTTGACCCGTCTCTACACTTCAGAACACCGACGTGTAACTTTCTGGGGGAGCAGTCAGCAAGGAGACTCCTTGTGTAGTTTGGATGCCTCTGATGCAATGCATCCATGGAACATAAATATTGTTTCTTTACACACATGATGTGGCCAATTGATCCTTTGATTTTGAACAATGCTCCACTTTTTGGGGTTGTAGGGATGAATGACCCTCGGATTGTTCTCCCGGGAGTCGGTCACTGGCCCACATGGGGAGTGTCATCTAGTTGTTCTCTTAGGTTTACTCATTGGGGCTAATTTTATTCTGACGAAGCCGATTGGTTTATTGGTACATGATTGTGTATGAAAAGTACCCAGAGAACCCGGTATGCCAACTCAGATTTGCCTCATACAGTAAGTCTCGCCTAGGGGTTGTTTTCCCTTTTAAAAAAATAAAATTAAAAAAAATATATATTTTGAGACTGTTCTCTGTGGACTTTGCTCTGCAGACAGTATGGAGTAGGCATTTTTGTGCTGTTTTTTTTTTTTTTCACGTGATCACTAGGCCGTGGTGATTTAATGTCTTAGCACTTTATATGTAAAGTGCTGTGGAAAATGATAGTGCTATATAAGCAAAGCTTAGTAAATTGTATAATGGCCTCCTCCACCATAATCTCCATTAATTGTATCTGGTACCAGAACCGGCTATTGCGCACAGTTTGGCAGCAGAGCCCCTCAGTATTAATAGATTAAGTAAAAAAAAAAAACAAACAAAACAAAGATTGAGCTTGCTTTGAGTTGGTACACATGCAGCACAAACGCATGTTCACATTGGCCATAAAGCATGTAAAACCTACAAAAGACAAAATGAGAAACTCTGCTGTAAGTAAATAACTAAAAAGCAAAAGTGCTTTTAAATAGAAGTTCTTAGTAATACTGTATTTGATCAAATATAGCATAAAAGCCATCCCACCACAACAAGGTGACTCTGATCGGGGCGGTCCTACACTGTCTAATATTAACCTTATCACATGTCAAAGTTGACATCATTGTGTGAATAAGGGTAGACAAAAGGACAGGGTCCCAATCAGTCGACACCAGTCTGGGGAAGCCTTTAAATACAATTTCCAGCTCAGGTGAGGGAGGCTACACCTCAGCTTGCACAGAATGCAAAAATACAAAGAAAAAAAAACCCCACAAAGATTGAGGTTGGTTTGAGTTGGTACGCATGCAGCAGATAAATGCATGTTCCCATTGGCCATAAAGCATATAAAAACTGCAAGAGAAAAGCCCCTGACTGGTGTCCACTGGTTAGGACCCAGTCCTTCTGTCTGCCCTAAGGCTAGGTTCATACCGCGTTGCAGGCGTCCGTTAGACGGACTACGTTACACCCCGGTGTAACGCAGTCCGTTAACACCGCCATTAATTCCTATGTCGGACAATGGGCTTGCGATGTTCCGTCATTGAGTGATGGACCCTGGGCAGGCTGTAGCGTTTCTGGGTCCGTCACTGCTAGCGCAGACAGAGCATCTGCTAGCTTTATCTGCGCTAGCGCGCTGACATACTGGCATTTGCGTTAATGCATGTGTTGAATAGGCTACTGTTAACACAATGTGAACCTGGCATTATTCACACACGGACGTCAACTTTGACACATGGTAAGGTTTTTAATATTAGACAGCGTAGGACTGTCCTGATCAGAGTTACAGTGTCGATGTTGGGACGGCTTTTATAATGTTTCATCAAATGCAGTATTACTAAGCACTCTGAATTATTTTAACCCCTATCTGACCTTGGACGGGATAGTACGTCCAAGGTCAGCTCCCCTGCTTTGATGCAGGGCTCCGCGGTGAGCCCGCACCAAAGCCGGGACATGTCAGCTGTTTTGAACAGCTGACATGTGCCTGTAATAGGCGCGGGCAGAATCGCGATCTGCCTGCACCTATTAACTAGTTAAATGCCGCTGTCAATCGCAGACAGCGGCATTTAACTGCCGCTTCCGGCCGGGCGGCCGGAAATGATGTCATCGCCGACCCCCTCACATGATCGGGGGTCGGCGATGCGTCTCCATTGTAACCACAGAGGTCCTTGAGACCTCCATGGTTACTGATCGCCGATGGCTGTGAGCGCCACCCTGTGGTCGGCGCTCACAGCACACCTCCATTTCTGCTACATAGCAGCGATCAGCAGATCGCTGCTATGTAGCAGAGGCGATCGCGTTGTGCCTGCTTCTAACCTCCCATGGAGGCTATTGAAGCATGGCAAAGGTAAAAAAAAAGTTGAAAAAAATGTAAAAAAATAAAAGTTTAAATCACCCCCCCTTTCGCCCCAATCAAAATAAATCAATAAAAAAATATCAAATCTACACATTTGGTATCGCCGCGCTCAGAATCGCCTGATCTATCAATTAAAAAAAAACATTAACCTGATCGCTAAACAGCATAGCGGGAAAAAAATTCGAAACACCAGAATTACGTTTTTTTTGTCGCCGCGACATTGCATTAAAATGCAATAACGGGCGATCAAAAGAACATATCTGCACCAAAATGCTATCATTAAAAACGTCATCTCGGCATTCAAAAAATAAGCCATCAACCGACCCCAGATCACGAAAAATGGAGACGCTACGAGTATCGGAAAATGGCGCAAATTTTATTTTTTTTTTAGCAAAGTTTGCAATTTTTTTTCACCACTTAGATAAATAATAACCTAGTCATGTTAGGTGTCTACGAACTCGTACTGACCTGGAGAATCATAATGGCAGGTCAGTTTTAGCATTTAGTGAACCTAGCAAAAAAGCCAAACAAAAAACAAGTGTGGGACTGCACTTTTTTTGCAATTTCACCGCACTTGGAATTTTTTTTCCCGTTTTCTAGTACACGACATGCTAAAATGATGTCGTTCAAAAGTACAACTCGTCCCGCAAAAAATAAGCCCTCACATGGCCAAATTGATGGAAAAATAAAAAAGTTATGGCTCTGGGAAGGAGGGGAGTGAAAAACGAACACGGAAAAATGAAAAATCCAATGGTCATGAAGGGGTTAATGCACTTTTGCTTTTTAATTACAGCACAGTTTCTCATTTTGTGTTTTGTAGGTTTTGTAGATTTTTCTAAGTGTAGTCCTGGGCACCGTGTCCTTGGGATAAGACCTCATTCATACATGCATGAAAAAAATAGTACTGCTGTTAGTGTTGTGTATCCGCATGTCCATCTTTACTATCTGTCATCCAAATGTTCACACTTGCCTTCAGGCTATGTGCACACGTTCAGGTTTTTTCGCGGTAAAAACGCTATAAAAACTCATTAAAAAAGCATGCATTATGCATTCTATCATTTTGAATGCATTCTGCATGTTATGTGCACATGGATGCGTTTTTTTTCCGCGAAAAAAACGCATCGCGGTAAAAAAATTAGCATGTTCATTATTTTTGCGGATTTTCTGCGTTTTTCCCGCAATTCTATGCATTTTGGAAAGACGCGTCAAAATCGCGGTAAAAACGCATGCGGATTTCTGGCAGAAATGTCCGGTTTTTGTCAGGAAAATTTCTGCAAGAAATCCTGACGTGTGCACATACCCTTAGTGTCATTAGTGGTTTGGGTAAAGAAATCACAAAGCTTCTCCTATATTTTGCAATGTTAACCATGTACCGCACACTGATGCCGTCCATGTGCTGTATGTTTTTTTTTTTTTTTTTGTTTTTATGAACTCAAACTTGTATTGGCCCTTGTCATCTGTGCTGCCGGAAAAAAACGGACATGTCTGTGTTTTGCATTTTTATGAAAAATGCTGACCTGTGGATAGTAGCATAAATTATAATGGGTATGTGTTCTAATTGAAGAAAAAGCACTGCGGAATATGTTGGCGCTATATAACTAAAGATAATTATTATTGCTTGAATAAGGCATTGGGCTGTGTGCTCACATTACTTTTTTTTTTTTTAGCGTTTCTGCTGCTTTTTTTGCTGCAGCAGAAACGCATAATACGCTTAAATGCATTCCCATGCAATCCTATGGGATTCCAGTTGCTGTACACATGCTGCAGAATCGCATAACGGTAACATCTGCAGCATGTTCATTATTTCTGTGGAATCGCAGCGATTCCCCAGCCATAGGATTACATTGAAATGCTTGCTTTACTCATGTGGCTATGCCCACCATGCGTAAAGTGAGCGCTTCATGTGCGAATGGTACCCAGGTCTGAAGGAGAGGACTCTCCTTCAGACCCTTGGGATCCATACATCTGTAAAAAAAAAAAAATTTAACAAAAAATAAGGATATATTTATCTTCTGATGGCCCCCAGGGTCCTCCCACCTCTCAGTGGTGCACACGGCGGCTTCCGTTCCCATTCGCATTGCGCAAATCACCTGGGATGATGTCATGGTCACTCAACCGTGACGTCACAAAGCTCCTTTGTGCAAAGCATCCCTGGGATCGGAACGTACCGGGAGCGCCACTGAGGAGCTCGTGGGCAGTCGGAAGGTGAGAATAACCATATTTTTTATTTTTAACATTCTCTTTTACGATTGATGCTGCATAGGCAGAATCAATAGTAAAAAGTTGGTCACACTTGTCAAGCACTATGCTAGACAAGTATGACCAACCTGTCAATCACTTTTCCAAGTGATTCTTCAAATCGCCAGGTAAAAGCAGGCATTCTGCAAGCTAAAAAAGCTTGCAAAACACATATTTAGCGGGAAGCATGCAAATTCCGCATGAGTTTTACCCACAGCAGGAGTTGCAGAAATGCTGCGGACATTTCCACAGCATTTCTGCAACGTGGGCACATAGCCTTACAGATGTCTCATAGGACTAAGGTGTTGTAGCATTTTTCCTGGTTCTGTGGGCCGTCGCACAATTACGGTTACAAACATTAGTATATGACTTTAGACTGCGAAACCTTATAATGTGGAAAAGAACTTTAAGAACTCACAGTAGCGCTACTCTAAATCAGTTACTGTCACAACCAGTAGCCCAAGGGTTAAAATGGCAATTTCCTGTCAGTGGAGCAAATTTCTATATAATCCATTGAGGGTGATTGTGAACTCTTGTAAAATGACCAGGGTGCAGTGTGTGAATGCAACTCAATTGTTTCTGCAGGCCAGTGTGCTTGCTTCAGTGTAAAAATCACACATAATATGAGCTGGAGAGACTTCATTGGCAGGTAGCCTCATACAGATGTACCTGTCCCGCTTCCTATAGGGAGCTGCAAACACAGGTGCTCACGCTATGAAAGGGGACTCGTAAAAGTAGGCAATTAAAAGTTATTGCGCTGATTCCATCTGTGTCATCGCTGAAGACTTATTAAATATAGCAACAATGTCGCTGATTTCACAATGTCCTGAAAATATGAACATGGAGTATAGCAAACTGGTCTACTGGGAACCATAAGGAACGTATGACTTCTCAGCCCTACCTCCAGCAACATTAAAATCGGGGAACGCTATTGTTCTGTCTAAGAATATCTTATATTTTTGTTTAAGACAAAAAGCTATGGACAGTTTTATAGTGATTTACTAAAATTTAGGATTATAAAATGAATGTATCTACTATCAACACTTGAATAATCTGTTACAGGGCTACAGAGTTGGAAAGCCAAACCCCCAACTCCTCAATTTCCTTTACTCTGACCCCACAGCTCTGGTCACTACTGAGCGTGTACATAAAGTGCAGCACAGATTCCTCTCCACTAAGAGCTGAGATCAGGAACAGAACAGACCTTTATAGGACATTTCATAACTTGTTTTTAGTATGTCTGCCTCCTCTGCATTTGATTGGCTTTTTTTTTTTTTTTTGAGCCTGCGTGACCATATAGAGATAGAAATATTGTATCCATATGCTAAAGTGTCTTGTGGATAACTTTTTGACAGTACAGAAATGTATAATAATCTTTCAAATATTAAATTATGTATAAATATAATAAAAGCCATGGTATCTTTTTACCTTGTCTTAAAGAACCACTCCAGCCTTTTTTTTTTGCAGCGGGGTGGTGCTAGTAATGAAAGGTCCCTGCCCCTTGTCTTGTACTTGCCAGCCACCATGTTCATCTCTTAGGCCAGGGTTACGCTTGCGAGTTCAAAGCAAGAAACTCGCGCGAGTCTCTCGCATCAAGTTGCAGCGTTGCCGCCGGCACTCCGGACCGGAGCACGTGGCTGCATAGAAATACATGCAGCTGCACGCTCCGGTCCAGAGTGCCAGTGGCAGTGCCGGGACTTGATGCGAGAGACTCGCATTGAACTCGCAAGTGTGACCCTGGCCTTATTGGTGCCGATCCAGTTGACCTCCAGCCAGGGTGGATTTGATTTAAATCTAACTGATTTAAATCACTAGTCATTAAGGCTTGATTTAAATCAAAGTTTCTACCTAAACTAGTTCTTGCTACTTTAACATGCAAGTAGATGAAGATTTTTAGAATCACTTTTTATATTACTTTTTTCTCCCCAGTTTAATGGGTTAATCATTCATATTTGGACACCACTGTTCTGTTGTACTTAGTAAGGAGAAAAATAATCCTGACCTTAATAACAATTTAAATAGATTTATTCAACTGAAACAATTACATTACAGCATAAGTTATTTGCTTAAACAAACATCCATGTTTGTTAACTAATTTGGCTAAACAAAATATATATATATATATTATAAGAAACTTAGACTGTCAGCGCAGCTGACACATGAAAAACTTAAATACTACTGTCCCTGCTGTCCTCTGTAGCTCACTTGTCGTCATCTTCATCATCTTCTTCTTTGTTCCTATTCATAATCTGGAAAAGAAAAACAAGCTTTATTCGGACTCCCATGACAGCACTACGAGAGAGGGGATCCGCCCTTCAGGAACAGGAAACCTACAGATACAAAAGGGCGGCACCTCTCCCCATGCATCAGTTGGTTTCCTGTTCCTGGAGGGACAGGATCCTACAGATGAAATCTCGTAGGAATGGATCCCAGGCCGGCCGAATCAGGTAGCGGGGGGGGGGGGGGGGTCTCCTACCTCGGCCGGTGCGGAAGCCCCTGGAAGACGTCACGGTGGTCCTGGCTGGACTG
Source organism: Ranitomeya imitator (assembly GCF_032444005.1). NCBI lineage: Eukaryota > Metazoa > Chordata > Amphibia > Anura > Dendrobatidae > Ranitomeya > Ranitomeya imitator. The sequence continues at coordinate 740,792,622 of NC_091284.1, forward strand.
CACGTCAGTGACGTAGACAGCAGGGAGCAGAGTCCGGAGGATTCCTGATCTCCTCTAGCGCCGGTAAGTATAGCGCTCCTTCGTTCCATGCGGCGGTGCAGCGCGGTGGTGAGGTAGCGGTGTCAGGAGGGGAACGCTGTCCGGACCGCTGCTGCGTGCTCTTCGGCGTCCTGCACCGCTCTCAGCATTAGCTGGAGCATTTCCGGGTGCGGTGACGCCGGGGGGGGGGGGGGGCGGAGTCAGCAGGCGCTTCCGGGTCACTGGGTGACTGCGCATGTGCAGTTCATCCAAGATGGCGGCGCCCATCGATCCTGAACGCCGGACTCCTCAGACTGCGCTGACCCCCCCAGCTGTAGCCTCATCAGCAGGAACCAATGAGTGGCGCCAGGCAGCCTGCTGACCGGATCTGAGGGGGATTTAAGCAGGAGCTGGAGTTGGAGCTCTGCTTTTGGCCACATCTGCATCATGGAGAGTGATGGTGAGCGGCAGCTTCAGCTGCCGGATGAGGTGCGACAGAAGCCCACGGAGAAGGAGCATGCCAGAAGTGACCAGTCCAGCTGTAAAAGCTCATCCAAGCAGGGATCTAGAGCATCGACTGGCAAAGAACCCCCTCGTGTTCCAGTACCTTTTTTTGGCGTACGCTGGTAAGTGATCTACGTGAATGTTCACTCAGTGACGCAGGCCCCTTATACTTTGCACTTTTCTTCCCCTAGAATGACAAAGTCGAAACCTAAGGAGTGTGCTTTGTGTGAAGTCCCTTTACCAGATTCTTACCCTAAAAAATTATGCGCCTCCTGTATACAACAGACGGTGAGGTCTACAGGAGTAGAGGGGTTGAGTGACATCAGGCTAGATAGTTGGTATCACCCTTATTGTCCTCCCCTAGGTAGCGGAAGAATCTGCTTCTACGGCTAATCTACGAGAGATGATCCGTATGGAAGTAAGGGAATCCCTGCGGTCTCTGTCCCAGGCGGGAAGTTCAAAACTGAGAGCTTCGGTGATCTCTGATTCTTCAGAGGAAGGTTCTTATGGCTCAATTCTCTCTTCCTCGTCATCAGAAGAGGACTCTGGCCGATTCTGTCTGCCTCTGGACCGGGTGGATAAATTAGTTAAGTCGGTCAGAGGTACGATGGGCCTAGAAGAACCTAAGACGCAGCTTTCCCGTCAGGAGCTAATGTTCAGTGGCTTGGAACACAAGAAACGTAGATCCTTCCCGGTGAATAAGATTCAAGACCTGATTCTCCGGGAATGGAAAAAACCGGAGAAGAAGGGTTCATTGCCACCAGCTTTAAAGCGCAGGTATCCCTTTGAGGATGCAGCTGTGGATACCTGGGACAAGGCCCCTAAATTAGATGCCGCGGTGGCGAAGGCATCAAAGAGCCGCATTACCTTTCGAGGACATGGGATCCCTTAAAGACCCTCTTGACAGGAAGGTGGATACCTTCCTTAAAGGTACCTGGGAGATGGCAGCCGGATCCTTGAGACTGGCAGTGGCTGCGACATGTACAGCCAGATCCCTAATGGTCTGGCTGGAACAGTTGGAATCCCAGCTTAAAGAAGGCGCTTCCAGAAATTCAATTCTAAGTGCGTTTCCAGGGATTCAGGATGCTGCGGCTTTTCTGTCGGACGCGTCGGTGGATTCGGTGAGAATGGCGGCCAGAGCAGCAGGACTCCAACGCGGCTCGTAGGGCCTTATGGTTGAAGTGTTGGTCGGGTGCTATTCAGTCAAGATACAAGTTATGCGCTATCCCATGTAAAGGGGAATATCTCTTTGGGCCAACCTTGGATGAGCTGCTTGAAAAGGCTGGGGATGATAAGAAGAAATTCCCTAATTTGTCATCAGCCTCTTACCGGCGTCCATTCAACAGAAGGAGATTTGGTCGTGGAAGGAAGCGCGCATCCTCGCCCTCTAGAGAGAATTTTAGATGGGAGGATAGACGCAGGAGAGGTACGGGTTACATGTTTCGCCGTTCCTCAAAAGAACTTAAGAAACCAGACCAATGACTAGCAATCCCTGTGGGAGGGAGATTGTCAGCCTTCTCTTCCGCATGGACTAACATCTCAAACAGTGACTGGGTCCGAGGTATTATATCGGAAGGTCTGAAACTGGAATTTATTCACTGGCCTCGGGATAAATTTATGCTAACCCTAACGTTCCTCCACTATTGAACAGACGGCTTTAGAGGCAGAGGTCATGAAATTATGCCTTAAACGTGCTGATTGAGGTCCCAGAGTCAGAAAGAGGGAGAGGATTCTACTCTCCTCTATTTCTGATTCAAAAACCAGACAAGTCATTTAGGACTATTATTAATCTTAAATCCCTTGAGTACCTGGTTAATACCACATTTAAAATGGAGTCAATCAGCTATGCAATAAAAATGTTGTTCAATCACTGCTTCATGGTAGTTGTGGACTTAAAGGATGCATACTATCATGTTCCTATCCATGGAAACTTCCAGAGGTTTCTACGTGTGGCGGTGTCTATGGGAGGTATTGTTCGCCATTTTCAATTTAGAGCCCTTCCCTTCGGCCTCTCAGCATCTCCCCGGGTATTTACTAAAGTAGTTGCGGAGGTCATGGCGCACTTACGTGAATCCGATATCCTCATTATCCCTTATCTGGATTATTTCCTGATAGTTGGAAACTCGGTAGACCATTGCCTTGCTCAGGTAAAAACAGCTATATCTAAACTAGAACATCTGGGCTGGATCATAAACTATGAAAAATCCCGATAAAAACCCAGAGATTCCTAGGGCTGCTGTTAAATTCCGAGTCCCAACAATGCTGTCTTCCACCTGATAAACTACTCCATATCCAATAACAGATGTTAAAAGCAATTAATAAACCAACCATGACTCTTAGACAGGCTATGTCTTTATTAGGTTCCCTAACTTCCTGTATTCCCGCCGTCCGTTGGGCCCAGTTCCACTCCAGACCTTTACAGTTTGACGTACTGCATTATGACAGAGCCTTACAGGGTTCCTTGCAGGGTCAGATGACATTGAGTCCAGTGGTTCTTGCATCTCTTAGATGGTGGCTAGAGGAAGACAATCTGTCAGCAGGAGTTCCCTGGGTGACACAGGTGACTCGAGTAATCACAACGGACGCCAGCCCCACGGGGTGGGGGGCACACATGGGTGACGTTGTAGTTCAGGGTCTATGGGACCCCCAAACATCAGCCTCTTCCAATAAGAGGGAGTTAATGGCAATTGAATTCTCAATTAAGGAACTCCTCGTATATCTACAGGGTCACCATGTCAAAATCCTCTCCGACAACCAGGTGGCAGTGGCCTACATGAATCACCAGGGTGGAACACGCTCCGAGTCCCTGATGGAATTAGCGGATCGCCTGCTCCAGACAGCAGAAAACCATTTTCTATCTTTATCCGCAGTACATATAAGAGGGAAAGAGAATATAAGAGCAGACTTTCTAAGTCGAAGCACCTTAAAACAAGGAGAATGGTCTCTGAACACAAAAATCTTCAACCAGATTGTCCGCATGTGGGGTCATCCAGAGGTGGACTTGTTTGCCACCAAGGACAACAGAAAGACGAAAAAATTCTGTTCCTTAAATCCCAGGGAATATCCGCTGGCAGTGGATGCCTTCCTGATCAGATGGGATTTCCGGCTGGCATACGCGTTCCCCCCGCTAAACCTATTGCCTCTGGTGGTCAGAAAGATAAGGGAGGATCAAGCGAGAATCATACTGATCGCTCCGTTCTGGCCCAGAAGGGCTTGGTTTTCCTGGCTCAGGACCATGTCTGTGAAAGACCCCTGGGTACTTCCGGATATTCCGGACCTACTTCATCAAGGTCCGATCAACCATCCACAAGTGAAGGGTCTCCATTTGACGGCATGGTTTTTGAGAGGTCACTGTTAAAAAACAGAGGTTTTTCTCCAAATCTAATTGATACCTTTATGAAGAGTAGGAAAAACATAACAACTAAGATCTACTCTAGAACTTGGAGGAAGTTTCTGGCCTCTTCAAATTTTAATATTGAAGAGGGTATACCAATCAACCAGATTCTAGAATTCCTGCAGAGGGGGCTAGAGCTAAATCTATCCACAAGTACACTAAAAGTACAAGTCTCAGCCCTAGGGGCCCTATTTTCTTGTAACATTGCTGGTAACTATTGGGTATCAAGGTTTATCAAAGCATCTAGTAGATCCAGACCTATACACAGAAATGGGTCAATGCCTTGGGATCTCAACCTAGTCCTTTCAGCCTTGACTAAAGAACCGTTTGAGCTCTTACATTCAGCCTCACTTAAATTACTATCCCTCAAAACAGCATTTTTGGTGGCAATTACATCTGCTCGTAGGGTAGGAGACATACAGGCTCTTTCTAGGCTTTCCCCTTATACAGAGTTTCTACAGGACAGTAGTCCTCAGACCAGATCCAGCTTATTTACCAAAGGTGGCCTCAGATTTCCACAGATCTCAGGAGATAGTTTTACCGTCATTTCTCCCTAATCCCTCTAATCCTAAAGAGGAGCTACTCCATACATTAGATGTTAGGAGATGTCTATTAGAATATATCTCAGTCACTGATGCTTGGAAGAGAGAGGATGCGTTTTCTATCCTTCCAAGGTCCCAGGAAAGGACTTAGAGTGTCAAAGTACACGCTAGCGAAGTGGATTAGGGAGGCTATCTCTCTGGCTTATACTGCAGGTGGAGGTCCAGCTCCGCAGAATCTGAGGGCACATTCCACCCGGGCCATGGCTACATCTTGGGCGGAAAGATCTGGAGTTTCGATCGACCAGATATGTAAGGCAGCTACGTGGTCATCCCCTTCCACCTTTTTTAAGCACTATAGGTTGCACTTGGGGTTCTCTTCTGATCTCACCTTCAGGTTAAGGGTGCTACAGGCTATAGTCCCTTCCTAATGTAGTTTTACATCTCTGTAATTCTCTCGTAGTGCTGTCATGGGAGTCCGAATAAAGCATTAAGCTACTTACTGGTAGCGGCATTTTTCAGAGGCCCATGACAGCACCCTTAGTTCCCTCCCTATTCACGTGGGGGTTGCACTTCCTATAATGTATATAATGAGATAGATCTCACGTGTGGTATCTAGTTCGATATGATAGATTGTTTTTGTATATAAACTGTATATAATGTATATTTGTGTGCCACTAACCGCGGTAGTCCTCTCAGGCTCTGAAATACAAAAGGGCGGCACCTCTCCCCATGCATCAGTTGTATCTGTAGGTTTCCTGTTCCTGAAGGGTGGATCCCCTCTCTCGTAGTGCTGTCATGGGCCTCCGAAAAATGCCGCTACCAGTAAGTAGCTTAATGCTTTCCTGCTTTATTGGGTCCCAACCGATTTCTCAATTTAGAATGAATGAGTCCAAAGGAAGAGAATATACTTTCAACGCCTGCAGAAGAAGCTACTGCTGTTAAAAGTGAAATCATTACTTGAACAGTCTCTAAATCCAAGCGCTTAAGTGACTTCCACCAGTTTACTGGTGTGACCTTCCTTAAAATATCTTCAGCAAACATATATTTATTGAATGGTTCCCCCTTAGCTCTGAAGTTTATTATAGTTGGCATTAAAGATGGATGATTGCTGGATACCCATGTCATAGCTAACTCCTCTTCCTCAGCACTTAGGTTTTGACCCTGATATTGGATATTGACAATATTTGCCAAAAAATGAGCTGGAGTCAGTGCTTGTCCCATTCGTTTGTTTACTGCTTGTAATTTAATTCTGTCCATGTGTAGTTGTTTTTAAGTGTTCACTCAGTTCCTTCCAAATTTCAACAGCATCCGCAATAAAACAGCTATTTTTCTGTATTTTGTTTAAAGCTTGAGAGATGGGTTTCAGGAAGCTCAGCATATGTTCAACATTTCTCTTAAGCCCAGTGTTGAGGATTTTGGCTATGACAGTGCCATCTATTTTATCTCGATTTTCTTCAGTGTCATCAGAATAGGCCAGTTTTTGATATACTGCTCAAAACAGTCCACCAGAGTTCCATCTAACATCTTGTGGGAGCGTTAGCTTGGTTCCACCCATCCTTTTCAGAGCTGCTGCAGCAAAATGATTATTACGGAAGTATTTAGCAATTTCAACAACACTAGCCTTTATTTCTGGAACACTTAAGTCTTTGGCTAAGAGGTGCAGCAAATGAGCACTGCAACCATATGTTATTAGCAGCTTTGTATTCCCTCCCTGCTCTTCTAAATCTCTTCTCATCTTGGATACGTTTGCAGCATTGTCAGTGACCAAACTGCGTACTAGACATTTGAATTTATGTTCACATGTCGTTATAGCTTTTACTGCCACTTCTTGTAAGTATTCTGCTGTGTGTGCTTTTCCTGACGTATCAGTTGTTTGTGCAAGGAAGACTTTACCTTCTTCTGTTGTTATACAAGCACATACAATAGGATCATTGTGGACATTACTCCACCCATCAATACTTAGGTTAACAATTTTACCCTCCAGAGCTGTTGCACATTGCTCCATTTCTCTGTCATACACTTGATCCAGCAGTTTCCCTGCAACATCAGCTCTGCTGGGTGGACTGTATCCTGGTCTCAGTGACTGAACCATATTAATGAAATGTGGGTTCTCAGTCAGAAGGAAAGAAGAGTTCGTTGCATAAATAAACTGGGCAATCAACTCTTTCTAATCTGCTAGTTCTTATCACAAACCTACCTATGGTGGTTCCAGGAGGTAAAAGTTTTTTCTTCCTTTTGGGTGATGGTGATATGTGGCTGTGGGTGTCTGATGCTGCTGCTAATGAAGCACTATCCTGGATGGATAACTCTGAAACTGTAGAACAGGATGATGGTGATCTTGGAGGTGGATAGTTTCCAGAATCCATGAATTCCCCTAAACAAAAAAAGTCAATGCTGTTATTTTATTGTTTATACAATTTCTGCTTATTGTACACAACACATCACTGCCCCTGCCCCAAAAGGAATATTTGTTTTTCTTCATAACTGTACCAAATGACAGTAACATGCAGTAATAAGAAATATAATTTCTCACACATGACAGTTCAGTCTTTAGAAATAGGATTCAATAAAAATGTTTACCAAGCTGAAGATCCTGCCTGTTCAGAAGTGTTTCTTTGGTCATCTTCATCACCGCACTTCTCATGATGTTGCCTCATTCGCGCCACCAGGCCTTGCATCTTTGTTGCATCGTTTGCATTTTGCACGCATGCCTGCCTTACCGATAGACGAAGGAGCTTCATTAAAATATTCCCAAACTGGGTCTCTTTTACGGCCTGCTGCCATTATAAGGAAAGAATGTAACAAACCTCAGATCGTACACACAAACCGATCCAGACTTGTCTGTCTGTGGCTACGCTGCAGTATTGTGCTCAAAGTTTCACTTTCATTTTCTTGTCTGCTTGCCCTTCCTCCTCCTCACACTTAGATTCACATTCTTCTTGTGTTGTGCAGATCTATTCCACTCCAAACAATCAGAAACATATTGTCTAACTTCTTGGACTTGGCACTGAAGGGGTTGATTCTGTATTCATAGGTTTGTAGAACAATAGGATTAAGGTCTTTTTCTCAACTCTGTTCATGTTGTAACATTTTTGCCGTGAAGAAGAGGCTGGGACCTCTGCGGAGTCAAATTCAGTCTTGAGAACTGCGTAAGTAAAGCGAGCGTCTGTGATAATATAGGAGAGAAACTGCCCACTAATCCTACAGAAACCTCTGGAAGAGCATGGCATTGTGAATGTTACACATATACAGCCTTCATTCTACGGAGTTAAACAACTCCGCTTTATCTCATGATGGAAGAACCTTTGGATGGTAAAATATTTTCCTCAAAACAGTTTATTGAGAAAAAATACAATTTAAATAAAAAAAATCGGATTTAAAAAAAATAAATAAATAAAAAAAAAAAATTGATTTTTATCCACCCTGCCTCCAGCATTTTGTAACCGATCAGATCACTCCAGTGTTTGCTGGATAATCAGGGAGTCGCAACTCGCTATAGGTCTCTAAGCCAGAGCGAGGTTCTCCTAGACTTACACTGAGCTTGTGATCATCACCTCTGACTTCCAGTCAGTCAGTTGTGGTCACAAGATTGCGGTGGTGAGTATTATATTAGGTGCATTGACTTTGTGGTAGTAGCACCATTTCAGCTCTGAAAAGGAGAAAATGCTGTGGTCACTCCTGCTGCTGGCACTGAAGCATCCTCACAGCATGCACTGTGAAGACTCTCAAGTCTGCAGTTCCCTCTAAAGGAAACGTGTCATGTGAAAAATATGCAATTAATCTGCAAATATTGGGATGAGAGCATTCTGAACCTGTCTGGTGCCTGCAAAGGGAGGAAATGAACTTTATTCCCGTCTCCCATGACAGCACACTTGAGAGAGGGATCCGCCCAGTCGGGATAGGAAACCTACTGAAACAAAAGGGCGGTACCTCTCCCTTGCTTCAGTTGGGTTTCCTGTCCTGATGGGAACCCTTGTGCTGAAATCACAGCAGTATTTTGATTGAAGATTCCACTTACCCACTCCTGTCCCGGAACTGGAAGCGCAGGCAGGGCGCCTGTATGTCGGCCGTCAGGTGATGGTGGCACCGTTCGCAGATCCTGCGGGCTCGTGCGGGCGTTGGTCCAGCACAGTCCGGACTCTTGGGGCCATTCTGTGTCTGCCGCGCCGCTCTCCCCCTCTGCTGGGCGACTTCCGGGCGCACGGCTGGCGTTGCACGCTGGGAATGGGCGTGCCTGCGTGACGTCAGAGCGGCGAGCCGGATCCAAGATGGCGGCGCCCATGGAATGAACACCGAGACATTACAGGCTTCCCGGCAGTATACAGGAGAGGAGCACAATGGATACCGGAAGAGGTGGGGAGCACTGCGGATTACCCTTTAAGGGTGGAGTTGCACAGAACGTCGCTCACTTCCATACAGCTTTCCAGAGATGGAGGATCGTATGGAGCAACAGCAGCAGCCATTGCAGCAGCAGCTAGAGCCCTTATCAGGTGATGCACCGGCTCACCAACGTCCTTAGAAAGATAGCCGAACGAGTGGAAGGAGCAGCAATCGTACTAGCCGGACGTCATAGGATTCTTCAGCCTCCAGGAGGAACATTCCCCGTGCTCCTAGTCCGCCTCAGAATCCAGTATCCTTTATGGTTAGCGGGTGGTGAGTGATCTACGTGAATGTCACCCTGGTGGTAATGGGCTACATTTTCTGTTTACTTGGCAAGTGCCGAGGAAGGCTAGCTCCAAGTCAAAGCATAAGGAATGTGCCCTTTGTAGTGTTCCGTTGGCAGTCCAATGGCAGAAGAGTCTTTGTGTAGATTGCATCCAAAAGACTATCTAGGAAGAGACCCCTGACTTTGCCTCTAGTCTTAGGGCAATGATCAGAGCAGAAGTAGAAGGCTCTGTAAAAGCAGCCCTTAAGAAAAAGGGTAGTAAAAACCCAGAACCGGTTTCTGTTTCCGAGTTTTCTCATTCTGACAAGGAATGTCAGGAGGAACCATTATCTCCCTGCTCCTCTTCTGGGTCCTCTGGCTCCTCTTCAGAAAGCGATGCTGGGGGCCATCCATGCTTTCTAACCGAGAACACTGATAAGCTAGTAAAAGCCATCAGAGCTTCAATGGGCCTAAAAGATGAAAAAGCGGCCAAATCCCTGGAGGACATTATGTTTGGGGGTTTAGAGGAAAGGAGAAAGCGTACTTTTCCAGTTAACTCCAAAGTAATAGCCCTTATAGAGAAGGAATGGAGGAAATTGGGTAATCTACCCTCGGCTTCTAAAAGACGTTACCCCCTTTGAGGAGAGAGATTCGGAGACATGGGATAAGGTTCCAAAAATTGATGGTGCGGTAGCTAGATCATCTAAAAAGTTATCCCTTCCCTTAGAAGACTCTGGCGTGTTAAGGGATCCCTTAGACAAAAAAGCAGATGGGTTCCTAAGACACACCTGGGAAGCGACCGCAGGGGGTTTAAAACCGGCAATTGCGGGGACTTGTGTCTCACGCTCCCTTATTGTCTGGCTACAGCAGATAGAGGACCAATTGAAATCTAAAACTCCAAGGGAAGAGATTTTAACCAATATAACTATGGCTAAAGGAGCAGCAGCCTTTATAGCAGATTCTTCAGCAGACTCCGTAATCCTGGCGGCTAGAGCAGCAAGTTTATCCAATGCGGCTAGACGTGCTCTCTGGTTGAAGTGGTGCCTGGGCAACTTACCTTCAAAGAATAGACTTTGTTCTATACCGTGTGACGGCCATTTCCTCTTTGGTCAAAAACTAGAAGACAATTTGTAGAAAGCAGGGGATAGGAAAAGGGGTTTTCCTCGCTTTCCAGTGGACTTTAGAAGACCTTATTTTCAGAGGGGCAAATTTAGTAGGGGCCGCCCCCCGGGAGATAGGAGGAATTGGGATTCCAGAGACAGAAAAGGTTCTGGATATATGTTTAAAGGTCCCTCGACATCAGCAAAAAAGCCCTCCCAATGACGCCAGGCCAGAGGTGGGGGTGGTGGGGGGGGGGGGGGGGAGGCTTTCATCTTTTTTCCCAGCCTGGGTAAACCTCTCCCCCAGTCATTGGACTCTGAAGGTTGCCAAAGATTACCTAAAAATAGATTTTGTTTTAACACCCCAAAGAAAAACCCCGGAAGAGCAGCTAGCCTTCGAAGCAGAGGTATTGGAGCTGGTATCAAAACGAGTTCTGGTAGAAGTCCCGGGGGAAGAGGAGGGAAAAGGTTTTTGTTCCCTAACATGTCCCAATCCATCAGGACTACCACAAATTTCTAAGAGTAGCAGTTTGTCCAAGGAAGTCTCAGGAACTATCAATACGCAGCCCTTCCGTTCGGCCTGTCAATAGCGCCAAGAATATTTACCAAGCTAATGTCAGAGGTCATGTCCTTCCTCCGCTCTCGGAATGTGGTTATAGTTCTGTATCTAGACGACTTCCTTATAATAGGGAATTCAGCAGAACACTGCCTGGCACAAATAAAGTCACGGCAATGCTAGAGGTGTTGGGGTGGAAAATAAATCTCACTAAATCAAGGTTGACGCCGGAGCTAGTTCAGTCCTTTCTGGGCTTAGTTCTGGACTCCAGGCGACAGCTTTGTCTCCTACCAGAAAACAAGCTGGTCAAAATTCAAAATCTTGTGGAGTCAGCAATCCAACACCCCGTAAGGACATTGCCTTTCTCAATGTCCCTGTTGGGTTCTCTGACGTCCTGTATACCCGCAGTAAGATGGGCGCAGTTTCATCTAAGACAGTTACAGTGGGAGGTCCTGTCAGCACAAAAGTGGTTAAAAGGGCATTTGGAGGGGAAGCTACGCCTTTCATTGGATGTAACAGATTCCCTAAAATGGTGGGCAGTAAGATCATTTGACGTCGGAGGTCCAGTGGGTAACTCCGATAGAGCAGATCATCACCACAGATGCAAGCGGTACAGGATGGGGGGGGCTCATTTAGGAACTCTCAGTTCAGGGATCTTGGTCTCGACTGGAATCACAGCAGGCGTCAAATTTAAGAGTTATGGGCTGTAGAGAGAGCTATAAAACATTTCCTTCTTATCCTTCAGGGTCACCATACCAAAGTCATGTCAGACAATCACGCAGTGGTTGCTTATATCAACCACAAAGGGGGGACGAGATCCCCTTCCCTGATGAAGTCAGCATCTGTCCTACAACTAGCAGAGCACCACCTACTATCCCTCTCTGCTCTCCACATAAAGGGAGTCAGGTAGTCCGCTTTCGTATTCTCAAGTCGCAAGACACTGAGACAGGGAGAGTGGTCATTGAATCCCCAGGTGTTTCAACAGATAGTGCAGGCTTGGGGCTTACCTGTAATAGATTTATTTGCCACTCTAAACAGGAAAGAGAGTTTATGTTCGTTAGACCCGAGAGAGAAACCTTTCACGGTGGATGCTCTTCAAATTCAATGGAAATTCAGTCTTGCTTATGTGTTTTCACCGATAGCGATGATTCCGGCAGTGGTAAGAAAGATCAGAATGGAGCAGGCGAGAGTAATTTTGATTGCTCCATTTTGGCCAAAAAGACCTTGGTTTTCCCTCCTAAGACAGATGTCAATAATAGATCCATGGATTCTGCCAGAAATTCCGGACCTGCTTACCCAGGGTCCAATATGCCACTCAAGTGAAGGGCTTCCATCTGGCAGCCTGGAATTTGAGAGGGCATTACTGAGTAGGCAGGGGTTTTCACCAGGGTTAGTCTCCACCTTGTTGAAAAGTAGAAAACCAGTCACATCGAGAATATATGGTAGAACATGGAAAGTTTCTGGATTTTTCGGGGCAACCTTTGGGGGACAAGGCTCCTGTAGATACTATTTTTAAGAGGGTTTACAACTAGGGTTGGCAACTAATACGCTCAAAGTACAAGTGTCTACGTTAGGAGCCTTGTATAATTGTAATCTGGCCTCCGATAGGTGGGTGTCCCGCTTTATAAAATCTTGTTGTAGGTCTAGACCAGTGGTAATTCAGAGGGTTCCTCCGTGGGATTTGAATCTAGTGTTAGAGGCTCTAACTAGAGGTCCTTTTGAACCTTTGCAGGAATCATCGGTAAAAATACTCACTCTTAAAACCGTGCTTCTGGTAGCTTTGACATCAGCCCGTAGGGTGAGTGACTTGCAAGCCCTGTCTATCTCCCCTCCTTACACGCAAATATTTGAGTAGTACTCAGACCAGATCCGGCATATCTGCCGAAAGTAGTACTTAAGTTCCATAGAAGTCAAGAAATTGTCACCCTCTTTTTGTGATAATCCCAAGAACCCAGGGGAAGAGAAATTTCATACACTGGATGTAAGAAGAGCCATTTTGCAGTACATATCTTTGACTAGTCAGTGGACGAAGGATCAGTCCCTATTTGTAGCTTTCCAGGGTATCTGGAAGGGATATGGGGTATCCAAGGGTACTATTGCTAGGTGGATTAGGGAGGCCATTTCCTTATCCTATGCTTCTCATGGTGCCTCAATCCCTGAGGGCATCAAGGCTCACTCCACCAGAGCTGTGGCTACTTCCTGGGCAGAAAAAGCAGAGGAATCGATTGATCAAATTTGTAAGGCCGCTACCTGGTCCTCACCTTCTACCTTTAGACACTACCGACTAGATCTATCCTCTTCAACTGACCTTACCTTTGGTAGAAGGGTGCTACAAGCGGTGGTCCCTCCCTAAGGTGTTTCTTTCTCCAAAAATCTCTCAGGTGTGCTGTCATGCGAGACGGGAAAGCACCAAGGTTACTTACTGTAGCCGTTTTTTCCGGAGCCCATGACAGCACCTGTATATTCCCTCCACTTTTTTTTTTTTTTTTTTTTTTTTTTTCACCCTTTGGTGCGCACTTTTTAGCTGGGTGTTTTTTTTGTTATTCTGATGTAGTGGTAGATTGCCATCTTTACTAACCAAGGGGGCCTCTCATGCTCTGAAAACTAACTGAAGCGAGGGAGAGGTACCGCCCTTTTATTTCAGTAGGTTTCCTGTCCCGACTGGGCAGATCCCTCTCTCAGGTGTGCTATCATGGGCTCCAGAAAAACCAGCTACCAGTAAGTAACCTTGGTGTATTCCTCTCGGTAGCATTCGGGTATAAGTCACGGGGGTGGCATTGGTGTGGGTTCAGTCACCACTCTGTCTAGAGCGGTGGATGTAACTCTGCTCCCGGCACTGACTGCTGGCCTTAATGCTGCCGCTGTCAGTCAGTGCTGGGGGCGAGGTTACAGCTCCCTATACCTCTTAACCTGCAGATTAACTCGAATATTTGTAGATTAATAGCTTTTTTTTTTTTTTTTTTTCACATTAGGCGAAGTTCACACTTGCGTTTGGCTGGTCTGGCTTTCTCCCTTAAGCTCCGCCTACTTCTGCATGCGTCGTTCTGCATACCTATCTTTAACATTGGGTACACAGGGATATGTGTTGTATGCAGATGCATCCGCAAGCGACATTTTGACGTGCCCGCTGACCGCACAGAAACGCAACTTTTTGCATTCCCGTGCAGTCGCCAGGCACTTCAAAATGCCGCATGCTGACGCATGTCCCTGCGTACCCAATGTTAAAGATGGGGATGCATGCATAAGTAGGCGGAGCTTAAGGAAGTACACAGCCATACGCAGACCAGCCAAACGTAAGTGTGAAATCGGCCTAACAGGTTCCCTTTTAAAAGGAACTGCAGACTTGTTAATCTTCAGAGCCAGATGTGGGAGAGTGACCGCAAGAATGTATAGGAGAGGTCCATATGCTGACTGATGTGCACATCCTAGCTTAATGCAAGTTTATGGAGGCAGGCTGGACATGGCTAGTGAGAATATGGATGGAAATATCTGAATCGTGTACTTGTGGTCAAACTGCCCACTCACGGCGCAGGCATTGGAAAATCCTCACAGTGCGTGTGCGCAATTCACAGTAACTGCAGACTTGTACCCCATTTTAAAGCCAATTTTATAGTCCTATTTAGTTTTGAGTCAAAACACTAAAGGGCTACAAATCTTTCCATTATGTTGTGTATGTGGGGGTGTTTTTTTTTTTTTTTTATTAACTTTCTTCCCTCTATAGGTTCCACATTTGGCTTTAGCTTAACCCCTTCCCGACCTTTGACGCCACGTAGGCGTCATGAAAGTCGGTGCCATTCCGACCCATGACGCCTATGCGGCGTCATGGAAAGATCGCGTCCCTGCAGATCGGGTGAAAGGGTTAACTCCCATTTCACCCGATCTGCAGGGACAGGGGGAGTGGTAGTTTAGCCCAGGGGGGGTGGCTTCACCCCCTCGTGGCTACGATCGCTCTGATTGGCAGTTTCACTTTCAACAGCCAATCAGAGCGATTTGTAATATTTCACCCATTATAACGGGTGAAATATTACAATCCAGGCATGGCCGATGCTGAAATATCATCGGCCATGGCTGGAAATACTAGTGTGCCCCCACCCCACCCCTCCGATTGCCCCCCCAGCCCTCCGATCTGGCCGGTACACTGCTCCGGCTCCCCTCCGTCCAGTTAACCGCTCCCCCCCCCCCCCGTGCTCCAATCACCCCCCCTGCACTCCGATCCACCCCCCCCGTGCTCCATTCCAGCCCCCCCCGTGCTCCGTTCCACCCCTCCCGCACTCTGATTTCCCCCCCCGTGCTCCGATCCCCCCCCCCCCCCCCCCGTGGTGTCCCCCCCCACCCCATCATACTTACCGATCCAGCCGGGGTCCCGTCCGTCTTCTCCCTGGGCGCCGCCATCTTCCAAAATGGCGGGCGCATGCGCAGTGCGCCCGCCGAATCTGCCGGCCGGCAGATTCGTTCCAAAGTGCATTTTGATCAGAGATATAATCTATCTCAGTGATCAAAATAAAAAAAATAATAAATGACCCCCCCCCTTTGTCACCCCCATAGGTAGGGACAATAAAAAAAATAAAGAAATTTTTTTTTTCCACTAATGTTAGAATAGGGGTAGGGGTAGGGTTAGGGTTAGGGCTAGGGGTAGGGGTAGGGTTAGGGTTAGGGCTAGGGTTAGGGTTTCGGTATGTGCACACGTATTCTGGTCCTCTGCGGATTTTTCCGCTGCGGATTTGATAAATCCGCAGTGCTAAACCGCTGCGGATTTATGGCGGATTTACCGCGGTTTTTCTGCGCATTTCACTGCGGTTTTACAACTGCGATTTTCTATTTGAGCAGTTGTAAAACCGCTGCGGAATCCGCACAAAGAAGTGACATGCTGCGGAATGTAAACCGCTGCGTTTCCGTGCAGTTTTTCCGCAGCATGGGCACAGCGATTTTTGTTTCCCGTAGGTTTACATTGAACTGTAAACTCATGGGAAACTGCTGCGGATCCGCAGCGTTTTCCGCAGCGTGTGCACATACCTTTAGAATTAGGCCATGTGCACACGGTGCGGATTTGGCTGCGGATTCGCAGCAGTGTTCCATCAGGTTTACAGTACCATGTAAACATATGGAAACCAAATCCGCTGTGCCCATGGTGCAGAAAATACCACGCGGAAACGCTGCGTTGTATTTTCCACAGCATGTCAATTCTTTGTGCGGATTCCGCAGCGTTTTACACCTGTTCCTCAATAGGAATCCGCAGGTGAAATCCGCACAAAAAACACTGGAAATCCGCGGAAAATCCGCAGGTAAAACGCAGTGCCTTTTACCCGCGGATTTTTCAAAAATGGTGCGAAAATATCTCACACGAATCCGCAACGTGGGCACATAGCCTTAGGGTTAGGGTTGGAATTAGGGTTGTGGTTAGGGGTGTGTTGCGGTTAGGGTTGTGTTTAGGGTTATGGCTACAGTTGAGATTAGGGTTAGGGGTGTGTTGGGGTTAGTGTTGGAGGTAGAATTGAGGGGTTACCACTGTTTAGGCACATCAGGGGTCTCCAAACGCAACATGGCGCCACCATTGATTCCAGCCAATCTCGTATTCAAAAAGTCAAATGGTGCTCCCTCACTTCCGAGCCCTGACGTGTGCCCAAACAGTGGTTTACCCCCACATATGGGGTACCAGCATACTCAGGACAAACTGCGCAACAATTACTGGGGTCCAATTTCTCCTGTTACCCTTGTGAATCTAAAAAAATGCTTGCTAAAACATTATTTTTGAGGAAAGAAAAATGATTTTTTATTTTCACGGCTCTGCGTTGTAAACGTCTGTGAAGCACTTGGGGGTTCAAAGTGTTCACCACATATCTAGATAAGTTCCTTTTGGGGTCTAGTTTCCAAAATGGGGTCACTTGTGGGGGGTTTCTACTGTTTAGGCACATCAGGGGCTCTGCAAACGCAACGTGACGCCCGCAGAGCATTCCATCAAAGTCTGCATTTCAAAACGTCACTACTTCAATTCCAAGCCCCGGCATGTGCCCAAACAGTAGTTTACCCCCACATATGGGGTATCACCATACTCAGGAGAAACTGGACAACAACTTTTGGGGTCCAGTTTCTTCTGTAACCCTTGGGAAAATAAAAAATTCTGGGCTAAATAATTATTTTTGAGGAAAGAAAACGTATTTATTATTTTCACGGCTCTGCATTATAAACTTCTATGAAGCTCTTGGGGGTTCAAAGTGCTCACCACACATCTAGATAAGTTCCTTTGGGGGTCTAGTTTCCAAAATGGGGTCACTTGTGGGGGGTTTCTACTGTTAAGCCACATCAGGGGCTCTGCAAACGCAACGTGACGCCCACAGAGCATTCCATCAAAGTCTGCATTTCAAAACGTCACTACTTCACTTCCGAGCCCCGACATGTGCACAAACAGTGATTTACCCCCACATATGGGGTATCAGCGTACTCAGGAGAAACTGGACAACAACTTTTGGGGTCAAATTTCTCCTGTTACCCTTGGGAAAATAAAAAATTGCAGGCTAAAAGATCATTTTTGAGAAAATAATTTTTATTTTTTATTTTCATGGCTCTGCGTTATAAACTTCTGTGAAGCACCTGGGGGTTTAAAGTGCTCAATATGCATCTAGAGAAGTTCCTTGGGGGGTCTAGTTTCCAAAATGGGGTCACTTGTGGGGGAGCTCCAATGTTTAGGCACACAGGGGCTCTCCAAACGCGACATGGTGTCCGCTAACAATTGGAGCTAATTTTCCATTCAAAAAGTCAAATGGCGCGCCTTCCCTTCCGAGCCCTGCCGAGTGCCCAAACAGTGGTTTACCCCCACATATGAGGTATCGACGTACTCGGGAGAAATTGCCCAACAAATTTTATGATCCATTTTACCCTACTGCCCATGTGAAAATGAAAAAATTGAGGCGAAAAGAATTTTTTTGTGAAAAAAAGTACTTTTTCATTTTTACAGATCAATTTGTGAAGCACCTGAGGGTTTAAAGTGCTCACTAGGCATCTAAATAAGTTCCTTGGGGGGTCTAGTTTCCAAAATGGGGTCATTTGTGGGGGAGCGCCAATGTTTAGGCACACAGGAGCTCTCCAAACGCGACATGGTGTCCGCTAACGATGGAAATAATTTTTCATTCAAAAAGTCAAATGGCGCTCCTTCCCTTCCGAGCCTTACCATGTGCCCAAACAGTGGTTTACCCCCACATGTGAGGTATTGGTGTACTCAGGACAAATTGGACAACAACTTTCGTGGTTCAGTTTCTCCTTTTACCATTGGGAAAATAAAAAAATTGTTGCTAAAAGATAATTTTTGTGACTAAAAAGTTAAATGTTCATTTTTTCCTTCCATGTTGCTTCTGCTGCTGTGAAGCACCTGAAGGGTTAATAAACTTCTTGAATGTGGTTTTGAGTACCTTGAGGGGTGCAGTTTTTAGAATGGTGTCACTTTTGGGTATTTTCAGCCATATAGACCCCTCAAACTGACTTCAAATGTGAGGTGGTCCCTAAAAAAAAATGGTTTTGTAAATTTCGTTGTAAAAATGACAAATCACTGGTCAAATTTTAACCCTTATAACTTCCTAACAAAAAAAAAAATTTTGTTTCCAAAATTGTGCTGATGTAAAGTAAACATGTGGGAAATGTTATTTATTAACTATTTTGTGTCACATAACTCTCTAGTTTAACAGAATAAAAATTCAAAATGTGAAAATTGCGAAATTTTCAAAATTTTTGCCAAATTTCCGTTTTTATCACAAATAAACGCAGAATTTATTGACCTAAATTTACCACTAACATGAAGCCCAATATGTCACGAAAAAACAATCTCAGAACCGCTAGGATCCGTTGAAGCGTTCCTGAGTTATTACCTCATAAAGGGACACTGGTCAGAATTGCAAAAAACGGCAAGGTCTTTAAGGTCAAAATAGGCTGGGTCATGAAGGGGTTAAAGGTGGTATTCTTAATTTTCTGAATTGCTTCAATTGGTTAGAAAAGTCAATTATAAACATGAACATTATATTGCCTGGAATATTGGGGTTCATCTTGACCACTTTTTTTTTTTTTTTTGCTTTTTTTTCCCATGGTCACATCTTTCCTTCAATATTCTAGGTCTATAAAAAAAAAATGCATTTAATTTCTCTTTATACAATAAGAAATAATTGATATGATTGTTCACAAGTCTTGAAAATATCATTAGGCTAGGGTCACATTGCGTTAGTGCAATCCGTTTAGCGCTAGCGCTAATAGATTGCGCTAACGCAATGTTTTTACCGGGCCCACGTTCCGGGGTCGCGGTAACGTCCCCGCTCTCGCAGATCCCCGATCTGCGAGAGCGGGGAACGGACCGCGGGCGCGCCTCGGACGCTGCAAGCAGCGTCCGCGGCGCGCCACAAAACACCGGCGCGTCGCTAGCGCGTGCCGAACATGGCACGCGCTAGTGCTGCGCGTTCCCATTGCCGTGAATGGGCGCGCTAACTGACACGTTGCACGGCGTTAATTTCGCCGTGCAACGCTGTCCGTTAGCGCGTTCCCATTAACGCAAGATAAGATAAGAAGAAATCTCTTTAGATTTTTCATCCATCTGCATTCAGAGTGCCAAAGAGTAAACACGGTGCAAAAATCACACTCTTCTATGGGCACAGATCTAAACCTTAGCATTGGGCTGTAATTGTAGCTGTTACTGTGTAGACGCCCCAGTTGATTATTGTCAGATGGTTTTTCTTTGTATGGTGCTGTATGTGAAGAAACCGCATTAGTAAGCATTGACAAGTGGCGCCGTGGGATCTCCAGTATTAATCAGGGATGCTGTGTGTATACTGTTTCCAATGTGATTCCTCGCTGCTGATACAGTTGTAGAGTTAACTCCTGGTTTATGTTACATGTACAGGTCTATCCCCATTCATGATGCTTATCTAGTGTCACTTGAGATTACTGTAGATGATATCTGAGAAAACACAGTAAACTGAGTCTTGAACTTTGGGAAGGTCAGAAAATACGAGATTAGGTTTAGTTCATGTGTCGCCCAATTCCTGACCTTCCACAAATGAGTGTTCCCGGGAGAAGTGGTGATTTAATGGAAAGAGCAGACCAGGGGTGTATTCTGTACTCTGCCTAGCCATGACACTGCTTTCTATGATGTATAAATACAATTGAACATGCAGTATGCTATAGGGTATAGATAAACTTTCAGAGTGGAGGATTAAAAAATCAAATTTTTGGTCTCCTGCATGAATACCCTGTGTTGGAGAATACTTTTATATTTAATTTTTTTTTCTTTCTTGCAAGGCTATGGTCACAGGTTGCGTGGTGTGTGGGTTTTTTTTTTTTTTTTGCTCCATTTTTGTTGGTGACCCCCTTCCTCCCCCCCCAAAAAAAAAAAAAAGCATGCTTAGGTTTTGCAGCAAAAACTGATACCTGCATTATTGGCACTTACCCATTGTTTCCTATTGGCGAAAAAAAGCACTGCAAATATACTGAAGGGTGACATGCAGCAGTTTTCCAAATCCATCAGAAAGTGTGTGAATGAGATTTCTGAAATTTCAAACTTTGTTGGTACTGTAAAATGGCGCTTAAAAATTGCATGCTAAAATGCAACGTGTGAATGTGGCCTAAGACTATTCTACATTTAAAAAAAAAAAATTTGCACAAATTATGTAGACCTGTTTGACTCTCAGGGGAGCTTGTGTAAGTGTCAAACCACCATACAGTTACATGACAACCCCCCTCATAGTTCTTTATTTTTTTTCCTCAGCCGGCACTGTGATTTTCTACATACCTGGTTTAAATCTATAGTACAAGTGTAAAACCTCTGCAATAAGATATACCTATGCCTTGTTCTCTTTAGGTGAGTTCTCTTCATCTTGCTTACTGATGAGTTAACCGGATTGTCCATTGCTCTTATATTCATGGTATATCATTAAAATGGATCACCAATATCAAATCTGTGGGATGTGATCAGTTGCAGGGCAAAACAGCACATCTCCTTCGACTGTACAGTGGCCACAAGTTCCCCTCACACCCTCTGTTAAAAATCGTTATTGCGCAAAAATATCTAATCAAGACTTAACCAGGTGCGTTATTCTTAAAAGAAAAATGTCATGCTATTCTGATGAAAGTATAGTGGTTTATTGAATTATCCACCATTGCAGCAAAAACATAAAAGTAGATGAAACAGTTACGAACAGTGTCCATGTGTAAATATCAGCGCTTGTCTTGTTACTCATCTTTCCCAAGGTCCTGAATGGTAAGTCATCTGTCTGTGTGAAGTTCGAAGGTCATCATGGCTTCCGTTATCAGCTGTTGTTCCTTCCTTGTTGGACGTCCATGGAGAATGAAATATAGGAAGGGAGGTGACCGTCCCACGTGACAAAAGCCCCCACACCCTCCTAAGAGACGTTTATATATGTCCAACACAGATCACGTGTCCTCTGTATATGGTGATAACTTATACTCTGAGCTACATACACAGAAATAGCTTTAGATAGTGTCAGCAATAAGCAAAGTGCTCAGTACAGAATAAAAATAAGAATAATTAATATTTAACACCCTCCCCTACTCAATCGATTAGGGTCAGCTGTGCAGTATCAGGCCACAGCCACTATACAGGGGAAGGAGCTACACAACTGACTGCACCTGAAAGGGCACAGCTAATTGGCAGGAGTGCCAGGTGTTTCACCCCAATATGATATTGATGCTATCGGTATGGAAGTACTGAACACATTTAATTTGGTCTTGAAAAGTACTAAAGTTCGTCTTGAGACCGACTTTGTTTACTGAGGGATCAGGTTACTTGCTGCCCGTTGAAGTTCCAGGTGAGAGGAAGCCAAGACATAGTTGCACAAAATCTTATGCAGCTGTTTTCTCACTTTAGAGCAGGATTCATAGCTACTGCTCAGTACTGCTGTGTAATGTCCTCCATGCCACTTCTGTTTTAGGGTGGACTACCAAGATAAGGGAGTAGGATTCCCTCTTCTGTGAATAGGATAAATTGTGACGGTCTACTCTGGATGAGTTCTGGGTGAAAAATGAAAAGCATATGGGAAAACTGAGAAATGCAAGCTATAAATGTAAGAAATGGTGCGATCTCATGATAGATTATTCTGGAAAAAACACCTGAAATGTTGTATGTATTTTTTTTTAAGGATTTTACAGACTTTTAATGGCCTATGCTTGGGATATGAGATCTATATTGGATCAGTTTGGGACCAACATTGCCACGATCATTTGATCAGATTGAGTACAGCTGTATATAAACTGTGCATGGAGCTGAAAAGCACAGCCCTGCTCACTGTAGTGTCCATTCCTAGGTATCTAATAGTTTCAGTTAGAGCTGAGTTGCAGTAAGGGTATGTGCTCAAGTTTAGTATTTGCTTGCAGAAATTTCACATTTTGATGCGTTTTTGTACAGCAATGAAAGTTTTTTTTTTTTTTTTGTTTTTTTTTTTTGAGATAACAAAACTTTCTTTAATATCTTTATTTATGTGTAATATCCTTATTCAGCACCTTATTTTTCATTCTGATACGGTGCCATCAGTGTAATGGGATTTGGGCTTGGAGTCAGCAGTTGTCTCTGACACCAAGCCCTAGGTTTAGTAATTAAACTTCTAAATCTGTAAGTAGAGTTAAATACAGTCACCAGCCTATGTAGGAGCATTAACAAATGATCCTACGTAGGCTGTATCCAAACACAACTGGCAGAAATCAGCGTGCACTGATACCTGTTTTTTTAACAAAAAAATGAAGACTTGTGTCGGCTCCCGCATAATTTTCATAACTAATTGAGGGCTGATGTTAAGTCTTTATAGCCATAAAGGTTCCCAGGCTATTTATATAATCTCACAGCTGTTTTATTAGCATGTACTGGCTAGTTTACAGGGGATCCAGAAAAATTGTCAGGTCCCCATATAAAACCAACAAAGACTAGGCAGACAGCTGCAGGCTGATATTAATGGCCTAAGAGGCTGTAGATATTGCCCCCCTCCCAGACTAAAACTCCTGCTCGCAGCCACCCCAGAAAAGGTGCATCCATAAGATGCGCCAATTCTGGCACCAGTGGGTTGATGGTATTAGAGTTGATGTCACCTATGTATTGTCAGGTGACATCAAGCTCAGAGGTTAGTAATGGAGAGGCGTCCATGAGATGCCCCATTAATAACCTCCATATTAATATTATAAAAAAGCACAACCTAAATAAAGTGCTTTATTTGAAATAACGGCACACTGCTTTCTTGAATCTTAAGATTCACATCATCGCCAAATTCGCTGAAGCCATGGTCTTTTGTAACAATTAAAATAAACAACAATATTCCTCACCTGTCCACAGACAACATAATCCATAATGTCCCACAACAATCCTGATGACTTTGAGAGCAGTCACTAATGTGACTACCTTGGCTATTTGCACCTGTTTAAACTATTTTGTGGCTTTCTTGGTTTCCTTGTGTCTTTGGAGTCAGTGAAGCAAAATTTCAAATCGGTCCAGTCCCACTACAATTGATTGATTAATAATATAGTATTAGGCTATGTTCACACTTTTTTTTTTTCTGCCTAGAGATCAGGTTTTGGCTGCAGCAAAAAGGCAACTTATGAACATAGCCTTAATGTAGTAAAGTAACAAACTTTTCACATGTAAATTGGGATAGTTAAAAGAGCAAAATATATTTATATTAGAATGCAATTGCTAAACAAACAGGTTTTCTATGAAAGTAAATATGCAGCAACCAATATTTATTACATCAACTCTGACTTCCTGATCATCAGTTTACATTATAGTATGTGGCGTGTATATATATATATATATATATATATATATATATATATATATATATATATATATATATATATATATATATATATATATATATATATCTACCACCCTACCCGTGCCCTCCGCTCCGCTGATGACCTCAGGTTAGCATCCTCAATAATCAGAACCTCCCACTCCCGTCTCCAAGACTTTACACGTGCTGCGCCGATTCTTTGGAATGCACTACCTAGGATAATACGATTAATCCCCAATCCCCACAGTTTTAAGCGTGCCCTAAAAACTCATTTGTTCAGACTGGCCTACCGCCTCAATGCATTAACCTAACGATCCCTGTGTGGCCTATATTAAAAAAAAAAAAAAAAAAAAAAAAAAATTAATTAACTGGTTCATGCAGCTTTACATGAACACCCAAGCCTTACACTATGGCTGGTCCGAATAACTATAGCAATTGTTACCATCCACCTCTCGTGTCTCCCCTTTTCCTCATAGTTTGTAAGCTTACGAGCAGGGCCCTCACTCCTCTTGGTATCTGTTTTGAACTGTATTTCTGTTATGCTGTAATGTCTATTGTATGTACAAGTCCCCTCTATAATTTGTAAAGCGCTGCGGAATATGTTGGCGCTATATAAATAAAAATTATTATATATATATATATATAAATTTTTTTTTTTTTTTTTTTTTTTTTTTTTTTTTATCCCCCACCTATAGAGAAGGGGATAATTTGCTGATCTTGAGAACAGGGCTATGGAACCCCAATAATTGGGCACTGGAGTCCCATTCTGACTGGAGCAGAGGTGCATGTGCTCAACAATAAATCTGGATTATGTGGGACTGCTGGAGAAAGTGGAGTGCTGTGCTCTATTATCATCATTATCACATTAACCCTTTAACAAGATGGTGTGCTGCCAACAAATGATCGCATCTTACGTGAACATATAAATCAACAACCAATTAAGGTTTTTGACATTTGATAACCAGACGTTTTCATGGGATCATGTTCGTGCAGATAGCTATCATTCCTTGGAAATGGGCCTTAAAGGGGTTGTCTGACC
Organism: Ranitomeya imitator; assembly: GCF_032444005.1. Taxonomy (NCBI): domain Eukaryota; kingdom Metazoa; phylum Chordata; class Amphibia; order Anura; family Dendrobatidae; genus Ranitomeya; species Ranitomeya imitator. Next base: position 740,817,187 of record NC_091284.1, read on the forward strand.
ATGCATTGACTGCAGTCGTGTACCCCATGTAACTATGGACTTGTGAGAATTCTCTGGTACTGGCGGCAGGAGCATGAGCACATGTATTTGATCTGCATACATGCAGTCACATGCCATCTAGACGTGCGCGGCCTCACTTAATGCAAGGGTATTGAGTGAGACAAGACACGTCTAGTCGTCATGTAGCTGGAAGTATGCAAATCACATACTTATTATCGCATGACTGCCTGCTTCTGGCACCAAAGATTCCTCACACAGCACAAGCTGTAAAGATTCACAATTGCCCCAATACCAGACCCCCTTTAAGCATGGGGGGGAAATGCAGATATTCTACTATGGTTGACATTTCAATCCTTGCCAGTTGAGTAGTGTACTGTGGTATACAGAAACTTTTATACTCTTCAGTCGGAGACCTGACAACTCATATTACATAGCGGAATACTGTCTGTTTACTATCGGTTTTTTTTGGGGGGGGCATTGCAGGAGTTTGGTTACTCACAGATTAACTGCTTCTCAAGCAACCAACATCAGGGATTACTGAGCAGTAATCAAACCCCCGATGGGCCCTGTTGACATTAGACCCACACGTGACCTTTTAAGGCTTTACGTTTTTTAAAAGCCTGTGACTTGTGAACACATAACAGGCACAAATCACTCCACAAATCGTCCCCGGAGATGTGGGAGAGGTCTTTAGTTACTAGAGCATGCTGAGGTTGTGGCAGACGGCTCAGTGTCTGGACGCATGCTAATGGACAAGAGCTTTCTAGCCTCCTTGTCACCCACACTCCTGCCTGGTTCTGTCTTGCTGTCCTCTTCTGAAGGATTTTTGCCTCAAAGTTATAAATCCATGATGGACACAAGTTGTCACAAATTATGAAGGTGCTATAAAAGGGCTTCACAAGAGCATTTTTGCAACGTTCTTCATGGCCTTTTATTTGTGGATCCACTATGGACAATGGTAAATTAAAGTTATTATGAGGCCTGCATATTAAGTTTTGGCTTTTTTTAACTTTTTTGTCAATACCTATACAAACTGACAAATGTAAAATATCTAATTTTTACCCCTCGCCACGACAGCACCCTACAGGAGAGAGGGATCCGCCCCACAGGAACAGGAAACCTACAGAAAGATAAAAGGGGGCGGTCCGCCTTTCCTCCTCAGTTTAGGTTTCCTGTTCCTGCGGGAACGACAGGACTCTAAGAAGCTACGGAAGTACCTGGGCATGCACGCCGCCTGTGCAGTCTCTTCGGAACGGCAGGGGCTGCAGCCTGGAAGCAGCGTCGGGGGAGTTCCGCTAGACTGCTCCCTCCTCGTCTGGGAGGCATACAGATGCCCGGGTCCGGAGAAAGCCGCCCGGCATCTGCATTATGCGGCGGCTTCAGCGTGGGAGTTCCTCGCCCGGCAGAAGGGGTGAGTGAGAGGAGCTTCCTGCATGGAGGTCCGGAGACTAGAGGCCGCTCCGCGCACGCTGACCGCCATTAGTAAGTTCACCCCGGAAGTAGATGCTAAACTTCCGGGGTAAGCAGGCCGAGATCAGCGGTGGGGGTAGCACGAGTTCGCGCATGCGCAGTACCGCTTAAAAAAAAAAAAATAAAAAATGGCGCTCTATATAAACTGGCTAACCACTGTTACCTGCGATGCAAGATGTCATCTCCAGGTGCCATGGATCCTGCAGCAGGAGACTCAGTTCCCTCCAAGGACCGCTCCAGCAGAGGATCATCAGATGCCGGTCGGAAGAGCGACACAGTGGATAAATCCAAAGGATCTCGACCGTCTGATCCGGTAATAGAAAGCTTCACTGGGTGAGTTTATAACTCTGCCTATTAAGCTGACGCCGTCTCCCCTCCTTTCTTTCTCCTCCTCTCGCTATGTCTTATCTGGACCAGGCCAAAAAACGACAGAAAACCAAACATAAAGAATGCGCCTTATGTAGCCAGCCCCTACCAGACTCATACCCCAAAAAACTCTGCAAAGATTGTATAGCAGAAACCACACAAGGAGCAGCGGTGTCTATTACGGACTTGCGCGCCATTATAAGAGAGGAGTTAAAGGCTATGTCACAGGATAAACCACAAAAAAGTAAATCCAAAAAGCCAACACCTTTATCAGATTCTGATAGTGAGCAAGCCGTACTCTCAGATATCTCTATAGCCTCTTCATCATCATCCTCATCATCTTCAGAAATTGAGGGGCGTTCATGTTTCCCCTTAGATAGTGTAGATAATCTAGTGAAATCAATAAGAGACACTATGGGGTGTGAGGAAACAAAGGGCGCACAAACCACGCAAGATATAATGTTTGGCGGAGAGGAAAAGGAAATGCTTTCCAGTCATTCCAGCAGTGAAGGCATTAATAAAAAGAGAATGGGAGAAACAAGATCAGAGAAGTTTTTTGCCCTCAGCATCAAAACGGAAATACCCATTTAGTGATGATGAGTTACTTACGTGGACCAAAATCCCTAAGGTTGGCGCAGCTGTTGCCTCTACCTCTAAACCGTCCACATTGCCTGTTGAAGACGCGGGGTTACTCTCAGACCCTCTAGATCGCAAAGCCGAGTCGTCCCTTAAAAGATCCTGGGAGGCAACTACAGGCATATTTAAGCCAGCAATAGCGAGCACTTGTACCGCCAGGTCAATGCTCATCTGGATTGACCAGCTAGACCAAAGCATTGAGAATAAAATGTCACGAGAAAAACTACGAGCTGCTATTCCCTTAATACGAGGTGCAGCAGCCTTTATGGCGGACGCGTCTGCAGATTCTCTCCGCCTAGCGGCTAGATCCGCAGGTCTGGTAAACAATGCAAGACGGGCATTATGGATGAAAAGCTGGAAAGGGGACGCACAATCAAAATCTAAGATATGCGCAATCCCATGTGAGGGTGAGTTCCTCTTTGGAAAAACCTTAGACGACATACTCAAGAAGGCAAAAGACAGGAAAAAGGCTTTTCCTGATACCTCTATTCCCTTTTATAGGAGAGCCTTTAAGAGAAGGCCATTCGGCAAGAGAAGGCAGACGGACAGGTCGGCAACATGGTTCCCTAAGGAAGATAAACAAAGAGGTACCATGTTCAGAAGACCCAACCCCCCAAAAGACAGCAAATTCTGAGGATATAACCATTCCAGTAGGGGGCAGATTAAAATTTTTCACTCCCCAGTGGGAAAATATTACAACTAGTTCGTGGATTTTAAATATAATCAGAGATGGAATAAAATTACAATTCTCTCGCTTTCCCCACGAATCATACATTATAACATCTCTCAGCTCGCCTATACAACAGGAGGCCCTGGAGAGAAATCCAAACCCTATTATCAAAAGGGGTTTTAGTCCAAGTTCCGGAAGGACAAGAGACTAGAGGATTCTATTCTCCTCTATTCTTAATTTCCAAACCCGATGGTTCATTCAGAACAATCCTAAACCTCAAAAAGCTTAATTAATTTATTAAAAATGATACATTTAAAATGGAGTCTATAAAATCCACCATAAAGTTACTTTTTCCAAACTGTATGATGGGGGGCATTGATCTAAAAGATGCTTACTACAATCTCCCTATTCATGACAGATACCAGAAGTTCTTCAGGGTAGCGGTGGCAATCAAAGGCAAGATTTGTCATTTCCAGTATGCAGCCATGCCCTTCGGCCTTTCTACAGCGCCAAGGATTTTCACCAAAGTGATTCTAGAGGTGATGGCTTATCTTCGCCAAAAAGAGACATTAATTGTGCCCTACTTAGATGACTACTTAGTCATCGGAAATTCAGTTTCTCAGTGTGCTGACCGTTTAGCTCATGCAGTTTCATCTCTACAGGATCTAGGTTGGATAATCAATATCGACAAATCCAGACTGACTCCACTGTCACTTCAAGCGTTTCTGGGGTTCCATCTAGACTCCATAACTCAAAAATGTCTGCTCCCTCAGGTAAAAATCTCACTCATCAGACATAGTCACAACAGCAATAAATAATCCTCACATGACCCTAAGAAAAGCCATATCATTTCTGGGATCTCTTATTTCCTGTATACCTGCAGTCCAGTGGGCACAATACCATACCCGGACACTGCAGCACCAAATCCTCCAAGAGGAAAGACGGCTACTTAGCTTAAATGCAAAGATAACGTTGTCCCAGGAAGTTTTATCATCTTTAACGTGGTGGCTGGATTCTAACCATTTGATGAGTGGTGTTCCATGGGTAATAACACCATCTCATATTATAACCACTGACGCCAGTCCTCATGGATGGGGCGCTCATATGGGGAATGATTTTTGCCAAGGGTTATGGGACACTGAAGAATGCCACAACTCATCTAATCTGAAAGAACTAAATGCAGTAAGATACGCCTTATGTCATTTTCTCCCACAGCTCCGGGGAAAAGACGTTCGAATCCTTTCAGACAACACCACCACAGTGGCTTATATAAACAGACAAGGAGGTACTCAATCAGAGACTCTGATGTCTTCCGTTGGGAAAATTCTGGATTTGGGAGAAAAACATCTATTATCCCTCACTGCAGTTCACATAAGGGGGAAAAACAACCAGCAGGCAGACTTCTTAAGTCGACATACCCTAAGGCAGGGAGAGTGGTGCCTAAACCATCATATCTTCCAACGGATAGTTTTCCTATGGGGTTGTCCGCAAATAGACCTCTTTGCCACGAGAAAAAACAGGCAAGTCCAGAAATTTGCATCCCTATCGTTAGCAGATCATCCGGACATTCTAGACGCTTTCCAAACCCCTTGGCAATACAGTCTAGCGTACGCCTTCCCTCCGATAATATTGTTACCACAGGTCATTCGGAAGATCAGGGAGAATGGAGCGAGAGTTGTACTAATAGCACCATTCTGGCCCAAAAGGCCATGGTTCTCATGCCTACAAGCCATGTCGGTTTCGGACCCTTGGGTCCTCCCCTCGACACCCAAGCTTCTCTTCCAGGGTCCGTTTCTCCACCCCCAGGTGGACAATCTCCATCTGACGGCCTGGAATTTGAGAGGCAGATGCTAAAATTAAGGGGATTTTCCGAGGGACTAATTGACACACTCCTCCAAAGTAGAAAACGCTCTACCACAAAAATTTTATACAAAAATCTTGAAAAAATTCCTACAGTTCCATAAATCTCCCAACACATCAGAAATTCCGGTACAATCTATATTGGAATTCCTTCAAAAAGGAGGGAACTAGGTTTAGCTGTAAATACGTTAAAAGTTCACGTATCAGCACTGGGAGCCCTCTATGGCCATAATATTGCAGGAAATAGATGGGTATCCCGATTTATCACGGCTTGTGAAAGGATAAATCCTGTTAATATACCTAGAATTCCACCCTGGGATCTAAATTTAGTTCTACAAGCCCTAACAGACTCTCCATTTGAACCAATAGATTCAGTATCCATTAAATATTTATCACTTAAAACTGTCCTCTTGGTAGCACTGACTTCAGCTAGGAGAATCAGTGACATCCAAGCTCTTTCTATAGATCCACCTTTCCTGCTAACTTTTCAGGATAAGTTGATTCTTAAATTAGACCCTTCCTATCTCCCCAAGGTAGCGAAGAAATTCCATAGGTCACAAGAAATAGTCTAACCCACCTTTTTCAGTAACCCTTCCACTCCTGAAGAATGTAAATATCACACTCTAGATGTTAAAAGAGTAGTTTTAAAATACATTGAAAGGACCAGTAGCTGGCGACAGTGTAGGGCTCTGTTTATATCCTTTCAGGGTCACAAGAAGGGTCATGCAGTCACAAAAAGCACCTTATCCCGGAGGATCAGGGAGTCTATCACACTGGCTTACTCCGCGAGGAAAGAAAACCCTCCGGAAGGCGCAACTGCACACTCTACCAGAGCTATGGCATCCTCCTGGGCCGAAAGAGGAGACATCCCAATAGAAACCATATGTAAGGCGGCAACTTGGTCAGATCCTTCTACTTTCTATAACCACTATAGGCTTGACCTATCGTCAACTTCTGACCTAGACATTGGCAGGACTGTCCTCAGCACGGTGGTCCCCCCCCTAGGTGATGGTCTCTGAAAGATCTCCTGTAGGGTGCTGTCGTGGCGAGGGGTAAAAAGCCGGATTACTCACCGGTAATACTCTTTTAGTGAGTCCACGACAGCACCCTATTACATCCCTCCCTAGGTTAATATAGTACTTACTATTGAGTAAAATTCTTTTAATCATACATGAGCAAATAAGTTTGAAAATGAAATAAATTATATTTGCCTAATACTGGCGGTCCTCCGGGTACTCTGAAATCAAAACGGAGGAAAGGCGGACCGCCCCCTTTTATCTTTCTGTATGTTTCCTGTTCCTATGGGGCGGATCCCTCTCTCCTGTAGGGTGCTGTCGTGGACTCACTAAAAGAGTATTACCGGTGAGTAATCCGGCTTATTGTGATCAAGTGCTTTAGAGGACTAGCTAGTGCCTTTTTTTTTTTTTTTTTTTTTTTTTGCACTTATTTTATTCACTGTCTCTCCCCACCCACCCCGAATATTCCAGTGGATTTTTTATTTTATTTTTTGCTTTATCCAACATGGTTTCGGAGACGTGCACTGACATTTAGTGGTAATTTTTATGGTGTTTACCAAGGGGGCATTGATCAGAGGATACTCTTGGGGTGTGTCCTTAGGCTGCACACCCCCTTGTAAAGGCCATAAGGCCTACCACGTCTGTGTATGGCTGATCCTAAAAATCACAAATCAGGGGAGCAGAGAATAAAATGAGAACAAACTGACCATTACAAACTTTTGGGATTTTCTTTTTTAAACCCAATTTTGGGTTTTAAAATGCGTTTTTTTTTTTATTAAAGGAGTGCTTCATCACAATGAGTGACAACAGCATCACAAAACACAATAATCCATGTAAAAAATACTCAAGAGCAGTGAAGAAGGCAACTAACCCAATTTACTTAATTGGTGCAGAAATTCTGCTCATTGTGGGAACATGGCCTAAGTAAGACTCAAAGGTACAAATCTGCAGAATCTCAAAACATCCCGAAAAATGTACTACAAAAAACCGTGGATATTCAAGGTGACATTTCTGTTAAGAAATGTGACTTAATGATTGACATCTATGAACCTTGTTGACTATTGTGACAAACAATTTTCTGTGAATGCTGCGATCTGTACTATTTGCATATAGTCATTGTGGAGTGAGGACTAGTCACTCTTCCCCACCCTTAAGTGTCTATCTATAGGGAACCGTAGATGGTATTTAACTACAGAGGAAATATCACATTATTGATATTTAGGTTCAGTGTCCAGTGCACTCATAAAGATGAATTATATTTTCCATAATATTACAGAAAGATGAGATCCTTTGTCTCTGCCATGTCATAAACACTAAACCTTTTGGGTCTGTAGTTGCTGATCATGGTTTTTATGACCTTCTTACTTAGTACTGTAAATACTTCCCAACTCATGAGCAGAGCGCACCAAAGAGATTTGAGATTCAGCATTTCCCAAGTTAAAAAGTTCTGTGTAAAGTTGCTGGCTCAGCAGTCTGGAGTCAGGCAATAGAATCCTCTTTGTTAAGCATGCATGGGTCGGCCACTGTAAAAAGGGGAAAAAAATACTGTACTTTCTATGTTCTGTCATGTGCATCATAGTGTTGGAAAATAATAATTCATTAGTAACATTTAACTTTTTTTTTTTCCCTTCCTTAGAAGGTTTATAGATTGTAGAGTCGTAAAGGCACAAACAGTACTCACACTGTTCGCATACTAGTGCGGCATGAAGACTGCACGCGGGCTTAGAGAATGCCTGCCAAATGCGAAGGAGGAAGAGTCGCTCCAAATAAATGATGCTGGAATTAAACCACATTTATTAAACTAATAAATTAGAACATATTAAATATTGACAGTGTGTACATAATATGGGGTCTCCTGCTTATCTTATGAGATCCCATTTAATTTGGCACTTTTTTTTTCCCTTTTTGCATTTGTCCTAGCTTAAAAATCGAGAGTGCAATATACTCGGATGCCTTGCATATCTATTGTTTGGCAAACTAGAAATGTATTTGCGATCACCCTGCAAACCAATGTACTGATTTAAATACCTAATTTGTTTTGGTCCGTTTTGTCAGTTCTTCATCAATTGCAACTAAAAATTGTATAGCAAAAATTTGCTACAGGTAGCACAAATGATGCCAAAATATTCATTCAAATTCCATATGTGACAAGTAAAAATATTTTCTGTTAGTAGATTTAAATCAGCTGACCTCAGCTGACCTCAATATTAATTACAAACATTAGTACATAGGCCTTTAACACAGGCGCAGACATATCATTGGTGCAGCCGCACAGGGGCCCAAAAGGTAAGGGGGTCCATTTCTACACTCAAAGCAGGTGCAATTTTGCATTTTTAGGAGCTTTTGGGGCTGCAAAGGGCCCCTATATTCTTGCACAGGGGCCCTCTTCCGGTGTCCGCCAGTGATTTAAAACCTGATGAGGTTGGCGTATTTATTGTGAAAATCCACTTGGACTGGATATAATTCTAAAATGCAAATTAACTTTTTTTTTTTTTTAAATACAACATTGATTATGGCATGAAAAAAAAAATGAAAGTTAATGTCAGCATATTTTTAAAGTACACTAGTCTTATCAGGTTTAAGATCTATTAAGTTTATATTGTGAAATCTGAGCGATTCCCTTTAAGCTGATTGTATAGACTTCTCCTACTTTCTGAAAGACTGTAAGAACCCATAGCTAAGTTTACATGTCTACTAATCTCTTCACATCAGAAAAGGGATAAGACATTTATCCAAAATACATATTTTATAACTGAATAAAAAAGAACCACTTGAAAAATAAATAACCAAATCCAAAAACCATAATGTACAAATATCAATAATTTTATTAAAGACACCAATACAGACTAACACAAACATGATAAAAAACATAAACGACAAATTAAAAAACCAGAGGGAGCAGAGCACCACCCGTAATCTGAACCATCAATCAAGAAAATACCATATGTTATACAATTCCTACTTCCATATAAGGGGAAATATATACCAAATTTCATAAATCTGAATAAATAAAGTGCTCCTAAATATTCAATCCAATCCAGATAGTATTGCTTAAAGTGCATAAGTAATAGGGCATATATAACCTCTAAATAAAGTGCACCTAGTGACATTACCTTCACTCCCTGACGAAGCAACTTGTGAAACGCGCGTTGGAGTGCAGGGCAGCAGCAGCACCACGTGGGAAATGAATTTGGGTTAGTATATGGAGACTTGTCTTCTTACTATGTGCTGGTTACCGTCCTATTAGGGAATACTATAGGTAATGTCACTCGGTGCACTTTATTTAGAGGTTATATATGCCCTATTACTTATGCACTTTAAGCAATACTATCTGGATTGGATTGAATATTTATGAGCACTTTACTTATTCAGATTTATGAAATTTGGTATATATTTCCCCTTATATGGAAGTAGGAATTGTATAACATATGGTATTTTCTTGATTGATGGTTCAGATTACGGGTGGTGCTCTGCTCCCTCTGGTTTTTTAATTTGTCGTTTGTTTTTTATCATGTTTCTGTTAGTCTGTATTGGTGTCTCTAATAAAATTGATATTTGTACATTATGGTTTTTGGATTCGGTTATTTATTTTTCAAGTGGTTTTTTTTATTCATGTTTAGTTGTCTGCTTGAGTCTTACTTTGGAAGTTATTTGATAGGTTCATTTTGCTCCTATTCTTTTTGGGTTTAATTAGATTTTATAACTGACCTAGCAGAAATTTGTTGACAATAAGTTGCACAGACACCAGTTTTGTTTTGTTTTTTGTGTTTTTTGTTTTTTTTTCAGGGGGGACAAAAGTTTTCAACTGAATCTTTTTCTTTTTTTTTTTTTTTTTTTTTTTACACTAAGTCACCTCAAATTGGCAGGATATTGAAATTACTTTTTACCTGTCCGATGGGCAGCATTTCATCTTTATTTCTCCACCCCATCATCCCTGTGAATTAGTGTACTTGTGCTCCATAGTTGTCGCGTGCACAATGCAATCTTCGGTCGCACAGTATGCTTTGCCCAACTGCAGTCAAAGCCGAAAAGCATTACTGTGCATGCGCCTGCACACTGTCCCGCAACACAGCAAAATACTTCCCGGACATGGGGCGCATGTGCAGTAATGCTTTTCGGCTTAACCCTCCCCCCCAGGAGCGATTGCCAGTAATTTACCGGCGGTCGCTAAAAAAAAGCAATTTGCCATTTAATTTCTGATTGCACATCAGAGGACAGAGAAATGGGGCCCCCGATTGCCCCCCGATACTGACCTGTCTCCCCCGGGGCTCCTCATGGTTCCCTATGGGCGCTGCCATCTTTTTCCGGCAAAAAATGGCGGGAGCATGCGCAGTGCTCCTGCCAGTCGGCACTCGGCAGATCTTTGGGGTCTCAGCTGCGGGAAGTAGCCAAGACCCCAAAGAACATGATCGTGGTCGTTTTTTACCGACCCCTGTTTTGTGATCGCAAGGTAATTAACTGTTTACCGACCGCAAAAAAAGGGTGTCATTCACTGTCCTCTGATGTGATCGCACATTAGAGGACAGAGAAATAGGGAGATCGGGGACCCTGTTAAACTTACTGGTGTCTCTGGGTCCTCCTGCTTCCTCTCCTGGCCGCTGGCTTCTTGCTTCGGTAAGGAAATGGCGGGGGCATGCGCAGTGTGCCACGGATTTGCCAGCCGGCAGAGTAAGATTCTTCCTTTTTGCTTTGGTCACTGAGATCCTATCGGTGATCAAAATAAGAAAAAAAAATAGTAAATACTCCCCCCCCCTCCCTCCCCCCCCCCCCCCCCCCCCCCCCCTTTATCACCCCCTTAGTTTGAAGTACATACTTGTTTTGTTTTATTTTTTCCTATTTTCCGGTTAGGGTTACATTTGGGGTTAGGGGTGTGTTGGGCTTAGGGTTTTGTTTAGGGGTATTTTGGGGTTAGGGTTGGAGTTAGAATTGGGGGGTTTCAACTGTTTGGGTACATCAGGGGGTCTCCAAATGAAACAGCCAATTTTGCGCTCAAAAAGTCAAATGGTGCTCCCTCCCTTCTGAGTTCTTCCATGCGCCCACAGTGGTTTACCCCCAGATGTGGGATATCGGCGTACTAAGTACTAGTTGGAAAACAACTTTTGTGGTCCAGTTTCTCCTGTTACCCTTGCAAAAATACAAATTGGGGGCTAAAAAATTCATTTTTGTGAGAAAAATTGTATTTTTTTTTTTTTTTCACAGCTGTCAAACTTCTGTGAAACACTTGGTGTTCAAAGTGCTCACCACACATCAAGAAAAGTTCCTTGGGGGGCTTAGTTTCCAAAATGGGGGTCACTTGTGGGGGGGTTTCTACTGTTTAGGCACATCAGGGGCTCTCCAAACGTGACCTGGCATCCCATCTCAATTCCTGCCAATTCTGCACTGAGAGTCAAATGGCGCTCCTTCTCTTCCAAGCTCTGCGGTGCGCCCAAACAGTGGTTTACTCCCACATATGGGGTTTCTGTGTATTCAGGAGAAATTGCACAACAAATTTTGTGGTTCATTTTCTTTTTACACTTTTGAAAATAAAAAAAAAAATTGGTTCTGAAGTAAAATGTTTGCAAAAAAGGTTAAATTTTTTTTTTCTTCCACATTTTTCAGCTCCTGTGAAGCGTGTAAAGGTTAATAAACTTCTTGAATGTGGTTTTGAGCACCTTGAGGGGTGTAGTTTTTAGAATGGTATCACTTTTCGGTATTTTTGGTCATGTACACCCCTCAAAGTGTATTTAAATGTGAGATTGTCCCAAAAAAAAAAAATAATGGTGTTGTAAAAATGAGAAATCGCTGGTCAACTTTTAACCCCTAAAGGGAACCTGTCACCCCGAAATTCGCGGGTGAGGTAAGCCCACCGGCATCAGGGGCTTATCTACAGCATTCTGTAATGCTGTAGATAAGCCCCCGATGTTACCTGAAAAAGGAGAAAAAAACGTTAGATTATACTCACCCAGGGGCGGTCCCGCTGCTGGTCAGGCCAGATGGGCGTCTCTGGTCCGCTGCGGCGCCTCCTATCTTCATTACAAGACGTCCTCTTCTGATCTTCAGCCACGGCTCCGGCGCAGGCGTACTTTGCTCTGCCCTGTTGAGGGCAGACAAGGTACTGCAGTGCGCAGGCGCCGGAAAGGTCAGAGGCCCGGCACCTGCGCACTGCAGTACTGTCTGCCCTCAACAGGGCAGAGCAAAGTACGCCTGCGCCGGAGCCGTGGCTGAAGATCAGAAGAGGACGTCTTGTAATGAAGATGGGAGGCGCCGCAGCGGACCAGAGACTCCCATCTGACCTGACCAGCAGCGGGACCGCCCCTGGGTGAGTATAATAGAACGTCTTTTTCTCCTTTTTCAGGATACATCGGGGCTTATCTACAGCATTACAGTATGCTGCAGATAAGCCCCTGATGCCGGTGGGCTTACCTCACCCGCGATTTTCGGGGTGACAGGTTCCCTTTAACTCCCTAACAAAAAAATTGTTTCCAAAATTGTGCTGATGTAAAGTAGGCATGTGGGAAATGTTTTAACTATTTTGTGTGACATATCTCTGATTTAAAGGCATTAAATTCAAAATTTGAAAATGGCGAAAATTTTCGCCATATTTCCATTTTTTTTTTCATTAATCGCAAGTAATATCAAAGAAATGTTACCACTAACCTGAAGTACAATATGTCAAGAAAAAACAGTCTCTGAAACAGCGGGATCCGTTAAAGCAGGGGTCCCCAACTCCAGTTCTCAAGGCCCACCAACAGGTCATGTTTTCAGGATTTCCTTTGCATTGCACAGGTGATGCAATTATTACCTGGGCAAGACTAAGGAAATCCTGAAAACATGACGTGTTGGTGGGCCTTGAGGACTGGAGTTGGGGACCCCTGCGTTAAAGCATTCCAGAGTTATAACCTCATAAAGTGATTAGAATTGTAAAAATTGGCTCGGTCATTAAGGGGTTAAATATCCCGCCAATTTGAGGTGACAGAGTCCCTTTAAAGTCTATGGAGAACAGATCTGTTAAATAGCCATCCATTTTTCTTTGATTTTAAAAGAATGTGTCTCTTGCTTACTGGAGGTGGAAAAATAAATATTTAAGGAGTTTTTCCATCTCCAAGAGCCTATGCTAATATGTAGTGGGTGTAATTATATTAGCAAATTCCTTCAATTAGAAATGTATAGTTCTTCTGATTAGCTTTGTTGCTTACCCCATGTGCAGGGATTGCAATTGCAGTAGCTTAGGTGTGCATGGTTACAACCACTAACGGTTAACGGTCAGTGGTCGTAGCAATGGATACCAAAGCTACTGCAATGCCCTGCACATGGGGCAAGTGACATAGCAAGTTAGTATAGTTCTTCTGATTTGCTAATTGGAGGTATTTGATGATGAATATTAGGCCGGGATCACACATTCGAGAAACACGTCCGTGTCTCGCATGTGAAACCCAAGCTCTGGTGCCGGCACTTGGGAGTGGAGCGTGCGGCTCCATGTGTTCCTATGCGGCCGCACGCGCCGCTCTGGAGTGCCGGCGCCAGAGCTTTGGTTTCACATGCGAGACACAGACGTGTTTCTCGCATGTGTGATCCCGGCCTTACACTCAATACGTACTGGGATTGGATCTTGGCGATGGGAATCCCCTTTATCATATACTACTAGATATGTGAACTTTCAAGTAATCATTTGAGACTGATCTAGTAAGCAAAAAAATCCTTTACAAATGGGAGAAAAGCAGATAGCTATTTAATGGATCCGTTTTTCATAGACTTCAATGTTAAGGAAAAAAACTGATTTAATCGAAATCCTTTTTTTTTTTTTTTAATCTTAAGTACTGACTAGTGATGAGCGAATATACTTGTTACTCAAGATTTCGGGGGTCCTCCGAGTATTTATTTATTTATTTTAGTGCTCGGAGATTGTTTTCCTCACCGCAGCTTGATTACGTGTGGGGATTCCCTAGCAACCAGGCAACCCCCACATGTACTTATGCTGGCTAACAGATGTAAATCATTCAGCTGCAGCGATGAAAAGTAAATCTCCGAGCACTAAATACTCAGAGGACACCCGAGCGTGCTCGGGAAATCTCAAGTAACGAGTATATTCACTCATCACTAGTACTGACATGAGTGGAAAACATACAGCGGCTGATTCAGGAAGACAAGCATTGCACACGCCAGCCTAAGGCCCTTTCACACATCAGTTTTTTTTTATATCAGTTGCAATCCGTCGAATTTTGAAGAAAAAAAAAAAAAAATCCGGCAACTGACAATGAAAGGGTTAGTGAAGGGTTGTGCAGGAGAAAGATTAATTTAATTAAGGGATGGGTGCCACTTAATGAACTGGGATCATCTTTCAAGCGCCGTTCACCTCTTCCAGAGATGTACCAGATTCAGGGAATGGAGTGCATTTTTGGCAAAAACTGCGCCACTATAGTGGTACAAATTTTCATGACTTTGATGGGCCTACTTGGCCACGCTCTGGTCCAACAAGACTGCTACGACCCATGACCGTTTGCTCCCATTAAGTGAACACACAACAGTTATCAGAACTTTAAAACCTTTATTGGGAAATATGCTCACAACATTTCCATCTTTTCCTTTGGGTAAATATTTTTGGTCGCAGCTTAAACCGGCAATATCTGCCAACAAATGGGGTGTAGGGAAATTACTGCCATCCGGTCTCCCGGGCAGGTATCTTCACCACCAACAAAAACTCCACCCTTCCGCCAAGGAGGAGCGACTATAGAGAGCTACGACCCCCCCCCACGAATGCATCGCCTGAACTACCCCTTCTCTAATACCATCGAGGAAAATATCTAGGCCCGCCTCGTTCAAATGGACTCCGTCTGGAAGTAGAAAACCGGAATTGTCCCCTTCCAGCCGATGGTGCCGAACTACTACACCATTCTTAAATCTTACGAAACGTGATATCCTCTGGTTCAGCGTGCGCCTGGATCTCTCCATAGCATTCAATTCCCTGGCACCCCGCCAAACCAGCCTTGGGATAACCTCGGACCAGACTAGGCGCATCGACTGGAAGAAACTCGGGAACTTGTCCATGTCTGATCTGATCAGCGTAAGTAGTTCAGCCAACGGAGACGAAGCCAGGTCATTTCCTCCGGCATGGATAACCACAATGGTGGGGGATGAGGCCACCCGTGCAATGTGAACCACCTCCGGAAGAACTTGGGACCACATCATGCCTCTCAAGCCACGCCATAACACGTCGACATCATTGAAGCCCAAGGATCGCCCTCCTGGGCCCAATTCGGCGCGGCGAGCAGCCCAATAGATGTACGAGTGACCCACTATCCAGACGCTGGGTCGCACCCCATCTAGGAATAAAATATACAGTTAGCGATAAACAATAAATCAACAACCCAAGGAAGTACCCCCAATGATACTGAAACTGTTCCGAATGTCATAGAACCGAAACCACTCACACTTATAACAACAAGTCAGGCCTGATGTATCTAGTAAAGCAGCGGGATCTCCATCTACCCACCCTTTGAATCTCTGATTCAAGCAAACCCGCTCTAGATGCTTCTGTCGCTGCACCTATCCGAAATGAGTGCCTCCCAAATTCTGCCGCGGGCATTCCCAATCGTGACAAAACACGTCTCAATATAGCTAAAAATTGGCCCGACACTAGGGGAAGCCCATTCTCATGAATGAAAAGCTGGGAACCGTCCTTTCTAACCCGCATGTAATCCTTTATTAACACTAATGGGCAAATGTCCTTGTTGATGGCGAATATCGGGAACCATGTTCCCCTACCTTCCTGATCAGTTTTGGACTTACATATTCTAATCCTGATACCATCCTCGCAAATTAGTATGTCTTCCCGCCTGAGGCCACCCGGTTTATTCAGAGCCGTAGGTACAATCTCACTGACCCGCATGGCCCCAAAGAATGCTAGGCCAAAAGCCGCTGACATTAGCGCAGCCTCGTATTTAGAATCGCACACAGGTTCCAAAGCCTTAACCAAGCTCACTAGCAAATCGAAGGATATAGGACGCCTGTTATCACCATGTCTATCCGCTCGCCGCCAACCTTTTCAATAACTGACTAGGAAATGTTTCGTGGAATCTGGCCAACCTCGCAGCTTGAAATGGAACGCTAATGCAGACACACGGTTGCGCGCCACTGAGCCTGACACTCCCATGGCATGCATTTTGGATAGAAATGCCATTGTCACCTGCATTCGAGCCTCCTCCGAAGACCCCACTGGTTTGCCGTCTGCTAAAAGACACCACTCCTCCCACGCCTTACCATAGGCTTTCCAGGTTGATGGAGCTATCGATGAACGTATTAATGGCATCAGGTCCCCAGGACATCCCAGGTCGAATGTGGGCAATCCACCTCCTCCAAGGGCTCCTGAAGGCGCCGTCCCAGTAAATCCTGCGAGTAAAAGCCAGTTAAAACACCAGAAACACTCTTATTGCTGACGGTTAGTGCATTTGCTTTAAGCCAAACATTAAACGTTAAACATTTCAATACTATGAACCTAATTAGGTCTAGAACCTGCGGTGAAGGAGATGCTAGGTAGTTAATGGCATGCGCCCCGCCAACGGATTGAAGATGCAAGCGAATGCGCTTATTGGCCAATTGAGGACCCCAGATGTCCATGGCGACTGCCACGGGGACAAGCTCGATCAAGGTAGCCTCTACGTTCCACTTCCTGGAAACCCAGAAGGCAGGCCAACTCGAAGCACACAGTTTGTTACCAAAGCGAACACGGAAACACGTGTTGCTTGACGCTGCAAAAACAAATCCATGTCCACGTTGGAGCATTCTGTCTCCTGAAAGCAAGTCCTACCATTGTAATCGCTGAGGAACAGCTTCCATGTGTTTAAATCAGAACGTAGGTGTGCTGTAATCCTGATTCTATGATGACGCTGTTTCACTCCTCTCGTGGCTATCATCAATCTGCGTGAGAAGATCCTGCCCGCTGGCATGACCCTGCAGGCAAAATTTAAGGAACCAAGCAGCGACTGCATTTGAGTTAGCGTTACCTTACCAACCGAAATACATCCGCTGATGAGATCCAGCAGCTTGTCAATTTTCTCCTTCGGTAACCTAAATTCCATGGCGACCGAGTCGATTTCGATCCCGAGGAATGTGATCACTGGTACTGGCCCTATCGTCTTCTCAGGGGAAAGTGGGACCCCGAAATGTGCCATAGCATCTTTGAATTGGGCAAGGGCTGCGGCACATACATCTGAGCCCGCTGGCCCAACAATCAAAAAATCATCAAGATAGTGAGTGATGGCGGTTAGCCGGGTGATCTTGCGAGCGACCCATTCCAAAAACGTGCTAAATAACTCAAAATAAAAACAGGAAATTGAACACCCCATGGGAAGACATGTGTCGTAATAGTATAGGTTCTCAAATTTAGCCCCTAGTAAGTGGTGACAATCCGGATGTACCGGAAGCAGCCGAAAAGCAGATTCTATGTCCGACTTGGCCATAAGGGCCCCCGGGCCAGCATTTCTAACGAGGTCAACCGCTTTGTCAAAGGAAATATAAGTGACGGCTGTTTCATCACTGGGGATACCATCGTTGACCGACATGCCCTTGGGGTATGAGAGATGATGAATTAATCGATATTTACCTGACTCTTTCTTGGGAACTATACCCAGGGGTGAAACCCGTAAGTTAGGGAAAGGGGGGAAATTGAAAGGACCACGAAAACGACCCAACCTGATTTCCTTCCCCAGCTTTTCTGCTAATACGTTAGGTAATTCCCTCGCTGATTGTAAATTAGGGGCTGATTGTGGCTCGGGTGACCAATTAAACGGGATGAAAAAACCGTAGGAGAAACCGGAACGCAGTTGCCCCGCGGCCGATTTATTGAGGTATTTGTCCAGCCACGGCCCCATTCTTTTTACGCTCACCGGCGTCGTTAACCTCGCCTGTAGGGGGGGTTTTCCCGGAGATAGCTTTTTGGGGCGGACGTGTGCATTTTGCCACTGGGTGGGGGCCTCCGCATGATGAACACTCATGTCTATATTTGCAGAGCCCATAGAACTTACAGTGCCCTTCATTAAATAACCAGCACGAACCTGGTCTACGAATGGCTGTTGCTGCCGCGTTGTTGTTGGACCCGGCAGCGGGCCCGTGAAAGGATTGGGTTGATTTCTGGGACATCATCAGGCGAAGCCACGAATCCGTGGCTTTCATACCCCAGCCCAATTGCGGATTGGCGGCCAATCGCCGGCGGAAATCTTCATCATATTTCCACCATGCTGATCCCCCGTGGGCCTTATAGGAATTATAGATACTATCTAAGTATATGAATAGCTCGGAGCACCTTTCGGGGTGCTTTTCCCCCATAACGCATCCCAAGACCGTAAAAGCTTGCAACCAGTTATTAATGGTTTTAGCAACTTTTGGTTTACGTTCATATGTTTTATCCCCGAACCGTCTCTGTCAACCGATTGCTGGTCCGTGGAAACCAGAGACCATATGTCAATGAAATCATTGGCCCAAATTTGTTCCTTGATGTCGCTATTCAAGTGGGCCCCTAAGGGCGGGACACCACAAAATAGGCCATCCTTGTACACATCTGGGCGGGGAGGAGGGGGCTGCCTGCACGATCCCGCTGGTTGTAGCAATTTTGGATTGACATAAATCCTGTTTCCTGTAGTTGCGTTGGCTATTGTGTCTGAAAGGTTGGTGTTTGCTCTCTCCCCTCCCCATGCCCCGATAAAGGGGTACTCACCGATCGGTGCACCGGTATCCGGACCACTTGCTTCCCGTGCCACAGGAGTCATCGGGCCTTGCCGCTCCATGCGGTGTATGGACTTACGACGAGAAGACTCCTGCCTGTGTGACCTGCCTGAAGAACTATCTGAAGAAGAAGGCGAGCGCCACCGCGAGGCTCTAGACCGTCTACTACGCCGGCTGGACCTAGATCTATACGAACGCCGTTTGCTAACATGACGATCGCGCTTCCTATGCCCGCTTCTGCGATGCTCTCTGGGGGATGTCGATGATGACGATGATGATCTGCGCGCAGGGCGGATACCCGCACTCTGTCTATTGTCCAGAGCCGGGGTGCCAGCACCCTGAATCGGGGCCCGAACGCTGGTTGCTATCAGTGATCGTGACGCTGGCGCATCCTGGTGTTCAACTACTGCCACCTGAGAGGGAGTAATTTGCCCGCCCGGTATTTGCGAATACGGGGTACTAAAAATGAGTGGGTAAGGTGGAAACTGTGATTCTCCCCCTGTAATAGCCTGGGAGTAGGCACTATGCTGACCTGTTGCTAGTATTATGTGAGGTGAAACCATATTCTGCTGTGCTATGGCTGCCGTGTCCGTGTTCCTATCAGTATTGGCAATAACATCCCCCACGTTCCTTGAAAGTGGAGGGATACCTCCCTGCGGAGCCTCAGTCTCCCTCCCTGCCGTCCCTGAATCCTGTGATGAAGCAGAAGTTCCCTGTGCTCCCCCCATGTTGTTTCCTACTAGGTGCACAGCTCCGCCTAACAATGCTGGCACTCGCCGACCTACACTCCCTCCTGTTATGCCCGGGGCAGAAGGGGGGATGCAGCTTATACCGCTCGTTGCCGACCCCTGTGTCTCCCCCACCTGCTGCGACGCGCTCCCTCCAGTCTCCCTGGCGCCTAGAGCAGGAGAAGCGCGCGCACGAGAGCTGCGCGCGCTGTTCCTTGAATAAACTGGCGGGCTCAGCCGTGCCGGAGGCCGGGTGGCTCTGCGAGAGCGCCGACCCTCCGGCGGCGCCGCCGCCTGCACTATGGCAGGGAAGGTGTCGCTCCCGGGCAGCAAAGCTGCTAACCATGCGCTTCCTTCCCTGCCGATCCTCTCCCTCACCGCACTCTCCAGCGGGTCCATGATGCCGGCAGCCCAAACAGGTCCGGGTCCTGGGATCGGATGGCACATCGGCGCTTCCTGGCGCCAAGAGCAGGGGATAAGCCCCGCCCCCTCCGCGGGGAGTTAACC